>NW_022688316.1:0-1818 GCF_011630105.1 Anneissia japonica | reverse complement strand
ATGATCAGTAACCAGTAGTAGTGAGTAGTCAGTAACCAGTAGTAGTGAGTAGTCAGTAACCAGTAGTCAGTAGTTAGACTCAACACAGAAGAAAAGTACAGAGCTTAGCTGACTCCACTCTAAAAGTGTTCTCTAACATCTGAAACCTGGAGTTTAGCTAATTGTAACCAACGTACAGTTTGTGTGAATAAAAGTGTGCAGTGAACTAAAAGGAACTGTGTCATACTACTCATTAAAATTCGACAACAACTAACCGATATTTAACAATAATCTAAAAAATATTGAGCATGGGAAAATCCAAGAAACATTTTACACAACATTCCACAATCGATTTTCACTGTTACTTTGAACCCGTTTGGTTAAATAAATATAAAAATGGATGACTAAATAAATGAATGATAAACTGAATAAATATGAGAATGACGTATACTGTGCAATTCTTAAAAATTGCTTTGGAAAAAATGTTCTGTTGGCCCCTCATAGAATTAACTACTTTAATTATAGTAAAATGACATGCAGCCTTTTATAGACTAACAAATATTTACTACCCCACTATTTCATGATGTTACTGTAATTATGAAATCTATGCAATTAATTATAAATTGTCAGTATTTTATTTGAGTGATCTAACAATCTTATATCTCTGATCATGGATCAGTATTTTTTTTTTTTTTTAAAGGGGGAAAGCCACTGGTAGTACTATGTTTATTGGAGTGGTGTTGAATAGCTTGGTGGTTAAGTTAAGTGAATTTCTACACTAATAATTATGTATTCACTTAGGTGTGTTAAAATGAAAAATATCGTCACAAACAACGTTTTGGTTTCATATTCCTTAAGACAAGGTTGGATTTTAAAGATATTTTATGTACAGTAGTGAAATGCTGATTGTTCAAGTGTGAAATATGTTAATATAATACAAAAACATACACATAATAGAATAGTACAGTACTTTGAAATTTTAAATTAAAGGAACATCACTCGCGACTAGTAACATATATTTCTTCCAGAAGCTTCATACTGCATATCACTTGATAAATGCACTGTATGGTAATGAAAGCTTCTGGAATTTACAGTATGTTTTTTTTTTAATCATTGTAAATGACGAACCAATGTTTTACATTATTTTTTTAGTATTTAGTTCATAATATATTGTAGTTACATTGTATTATAATGCATATAATGTTTCCCCACCAATCAATAAACAGAGATAAGAAGCTCATCACAAATTTGTTATCCATGTTTTAAATCGTGTTCTGTGGACAGATCTTTTGTAATCTACATTTTTAAATTATTTGTATTGATATATTTTATTAATATTATTGTTTTGTTATTAATAATATTATGGTGTGTATGATATTTAGTATAGTATAGTACCAATTCAATGAAGCAGTCTTTTCAGGTTTTGCTTAATAATTTTATCTTTAGTAATATGCATTCGAACAAAAAAAAAAATAACTGGAACCTTTGTTTTACTGTACTAATATAGATTATTTATAAAATCCTATATACTGTACAATGTTTCTTCAGTGCAATATTCAGCTCATCATCATAAAGGCTTTGTCAAGTTACCTCTTTATATTAGTGACACCTCTCTGTATCAAATTAAATACTCAATGTTCTTGATGCTTAAATTTACTGTAAGAATCACTGAGGTTAAAAGGTGAGTTGCAGACAAAACTTAAGTTACTAAATGTAGTTGTTTTCTTATAATTTCTAGTGCAAGAAATATATATAATTTTTAATTAACAGTCGACTTCAGTAAATTTATATCATTCCAAGACCAATGGTATCATAGAAATTAGTTCTGTGAGTGTTTCA
>NW_022688315.1:0-520 GCF_011630105.1 Anneissia japonica | reverse complement strand
AAGAAGAGAAAAGAAAGAGGGGAGAGGGAGGGAAAGAGAAAGAAGGGGAAAGAAAGAGAAAGGGAAAGAGAAGAAAGGGAAAGAGAAGAGAAAAATAAAGACAAGAATAAAAAGGAAGATATAATGAACAGATATCACAATACCCCTGCCTGCTACCCATTCTCCACTTCAAAAAGTGTCCATAGCGCATTTGATCTAAGCCGCCAGGTATTCTCCGCAGTGGCGTAATAACCGGGGGACAAGGGGAAAATATCCAGCTGTGGAAAGTCTTTCCCCATTGAATGCCCTTTTCACCCGGGAAAGTGCCTGAAAATCTCAAATTTTAAATCGCATATTTTGTTTAAGTAGGCCAATTTCATCTAAAAATTGCACATTTTAGGGAGTTTTGATCAATTCCAACGAAATTAGAATTTAAAAAACAAACATTTTTCGCGCGCTTCGCGCGCATTTTTTTAATGTTAAAGCTTGTGCTTGCTCACCTTTGCCTTCTAAGTTATAACACATAGTCCCAAACTCAAGA
>NW_022688314.1:0-4237 GCF_011630105.1 Anneissia japonica | reverse complement strand
ACATCTAAACCGTCGGATCTCAGAGCAATATCGTCGAAGCCGTCACCATTGAAGTTACCACATAAGCCGCAAACTGAATCCCAGTAATTGAACGGTAATTGTGTTTCTAGGGTGTGGTGACCATCCCATCGTAGCACCAAAGAAAAGTTTGTCCACAAGGCCTGTAAAATGAGATAATGTTGTTTTTACCAAATTGCCATGTATAAAAATCCGTGCACTCTCTTGTTAAGACGAGTACAGTTCGTTTTTTTTTGTCTGTGATAATTGAGATATGGTATTATTTATATTTCTCGTTTTTTGCGAGTCATTGATAATGCAAAGTGAACTGCTGAAACTGTATTTAATTAAGTGTGTTTTATTTTCTTTTTTGTGTCCTTTTTATTATGTTTTTTAATCGGTTATATTGTAACAAATTACTTTATAATTGATTTAAGACAGATTAGTCCTTGTTTAATAGAGAATTTCCAAACAATTATAGCAATATTTAGGCGATCAAATATGGTAATATATACACTACAATGTTATTGTTTACATTATCTGCATGTAAAAGAGGTTATACATGATTGGATATTGAAGACACACCCCCACCCTGCATCCATACACAAACAAATTGAACCACTGAATATAGTCTCATATAAACCTAATAACAAACTGAATAGGAAAAACAAGTTTTATTTAGGCCTAATTAATAATTTATTACTTTCTACACTGTATACCTTTGTAAATATTATAATCGGCATGGGGACAATGTGCCTTATGAATTATCTAATTAGAATGACATGCCCTTGTTCAACAGAGAATTTCCAAACACTGGTAGCAATGACTAAGCGCTTAATCAGCGTAACAATAGACGTAGTGCAGTGCTCTTGCTTACAGTTTCTGAATGTGAATGAGATTATACGCGATTGGTTATTAAAGACACACCCCCATACTATTACTATAAACAAAATTAAACCGTTGAATACGGTCTCTCCTATAACTAATAACAAATTACATAGGAATACCACATACAGATACATTTATTTAACATTTATTAGTATTGTATATTTACGTTTTATGGTATATATTTTCAGTAGAATAATAGTAATGTCATCTGATAATAATCTTAGAGTTATAACATTAAATGTACGGGGTATACATTTAATGTAAATAACGATTTTTTAAAAAGTGATAGTATTCCTGTTTTAGAGGAAGAAAACAATGTAAGTATGGAAGGAGACCTAACGAATATAGAATGCTTTAATGCTGTAAAATCTAAGCCACAAAATATAAGCCCTGGAAATGACGGTTTATCAAGTGAATGGTATTTAAAGTTCTGGGATAGCATAGGTCAAACAGTGGTTAAAACACTTAATATAGGATTAAAGAAGGGGATCATGACAGTATCGCAGAGACAAGCAGTGATTACTTTAATTGAAAAGGCCGGTAAAGACAGGTGTAAATTAAAAAACTGGAGACCCATATCATTACTCAATGTAGACTACAAAATAGCATCTAAGGTATTAGCAACTAGATTGGGTCTTTTCTACTCTTATTCACGCAGATCAAAGTGGTTTCGTGAAGGGCAGATACATTGAAGAGTCAGTACGAACTATTGAAGATGTTATGGAATTTACAAAAATTAAAAATATCCCAGGAATTATGCTGTTTTTGGACTATGAAAAGGCATTTGACTCTTTGGAGTGGGACTTCATGTTCCAGGTTTTAAAAAGGGCAAACATCAGTAAAAAATTTATCCAACACGTAACATCATTATATACTAATATTAGCAGTTGTGTAATGAATAACGGTTACTCGTCGACATATTTTTCAGTTGAAAAGGGTATACGACAAGGAGATCCCCTCAGCCCGTATCTATTTATTTTATCAATAGAACTATTGGCGTGCGCCGTAAGAGATAGTAGATATATTAAAGGGATCAAAATTAATGAACGGGAAGTCAAAATAACTCAATATGCGGACGATACCACTTGTATGTTACAGGACGAAATATCAGCAAATAATTTAATTGGTCTCATAGACCAATTTTCACAAATATCAGGCTTAAAGTTAAACATAGGTAAGTCACAGGCGATCTGGCTAGGCTCAAACAGGTTAAATAAAACCAAACCATTAAATGTGCAGTGGCCACAAGAGCCAGTGAAAGCTTTGGGAGTATATTTCTCGTACAATGAGAAACAACGGGAACTATATAACTTTGAAAGTAAATTAAATCAATTAAAAACAACATTAAATATATGGAAAACTAGACAGTTAACTATAGCAGGAAAAATAATATTAATTAAGACATTTTCAATATCCCAATTTATTTATCTGGCTTCGGTTATACATATTCCGCCCCACATGATTAAAACAATTGAAACTATTTTATATGATTTTATATGGAATGGCGGAAAGGGTATGGTCAAAAGGACCACATTAATTGGAAATATTGAAGAAGGAGGTTTAAATATGGTAGATGTAAAAAGTATGTTCAAAGCAATAAAAATAAAATGGATACAACGTTACAATGTAAATGACAATGCAGCATGGAGGTCTTTATTACATGCATTTTTGAATGAGCTAGGCGGTGACATTGTTTTCTATTGTAATATAAGTGCTGATTGTGTTCGTCGTTGGAAAATATTCCTATGTTTTATAAAGATATGCTTAATGCTTATTTTGAATTAGTAACCCCTAATACAGCTAATGAGGGGTCACAATATATATGGCATAATGGAAATATACTCGTTGATGGTAAACCACGCTACTATAAACGACTCAATGAAATTGGTATATGTTTAGTTAGTGATCTCTTTTATGAAAATGGTAAAATCGTTCCTTTCAATGCATGGTTAGGAAAAGGTTTAAGCACTAGTAATTATATGCACTGGAGAAAGATTATATCAGCAATACCAACACAATGGAAACAAAATATGAAATCAGGATTTTTACGAAAAGGGTATAAAAGGAGGGGTTTTATAGTAAAAGGGTTGAAAGAAGACAAAGATTTAGAATGTATGAGTACAAAAAATATATACAGAGTCTTAGTAGAAAGAATATATCAAGCACCAACACCACAAGATAAAATGCAGAACCGATTTTGTTTCGATAGCGACAAATGGAGGGGTATTTATAAATTACCATTTAATTGCTCACAAGAGACAAAAAATAGGATCTTTCAGTATAAAATAAATATGAATTATCTGCCAACTAATAGTAGATTATTTAAACTGAAGATTATAAACAACGGCATGTGTTCCTACTGTCATTCACGTGTTCAAACAATGTCACATCTATTGGTTGAATGTAATATTGCAACAGAATTATGGGATAAGTTTAGCAAATGGTGGGAAAACATATCAAACACAAAGATTAACCTAGACCACAACTCTATATTATTTGGTTTTAATACTGAACACCCTCATCTGCTATTAAATTTATGTATTTTGTTAATTAAAAAAATAATATTCAGTTACATATTTGCACAAAGAAAACCTTTGTTTCACGTCTTTTTGAATCGCTTAAAATTTAATTATAAAGTTTAAAAAAATATTGCCTTTAAAAGAAATACAATACTTAAGCTCCAGAGAAAATGGGAGCTATTAAAGGATAATTTATAATGAACTTTCTTACAAATTGTTTGAAAAACGTTAATCAGCAAATTTTGTGCTTTTGGGTACTGTGTAAAAAAAAAGAAAATAATAGGAAAAATGTATTTATTTGTAGTTGTATAATTTTAAATTAAACAACTTATTGTTAGTGATTTTAAGAAATTAGGCTAAATACATAATGTTACCGTAATATCATGATGTATGTATTGAAATTAGTCTTTTTTAAATAAGTTAATATTATTAGGAATTAAGAAATACAGCGTTTGTATTTTAGTAAGGAAATTGTCATTCTCTAGTTTAGTTTAGTTTAATTTATTTTAGTTTTGTTTTTCTAATTTTTTAAATACTTATTTTTTATATCAAATCGAATCGTCTTGTATTAATTTCAGTTATAATGGTTTTATTTTTTGGTTTTTTTTCTCGTTTTTGTAACTGTTAATGTTCATTGTGTCTTAAAATGATTAAAAAAAAAAATTGCCATGTATACGTAATCACATTTCAAAGAAACACAATGTCTGTTTTCAGTTTGTTTTAAACAAAAGTCTTACTGTACTTACAGTATATTGGCCATTGTTTATAATGTAGACACCATCCGATGTTGAAAGTGGGGGTGTTATTACCACTCCGTCATAGAAAACCTCACC
>NW_022688313.1:0-956 GCF_011630105.1 Anneissia japonica | reverse complement strand
TTTATTGAGATTCAGACAAGAACCAGTGGCAGTCATGGCGGACATAAAAGGAATGTTTCATCAGTTCTTTGTTCGAGGCAGATAGGAATCTATTAAAGTTTTTGTGGTTTGAAGACAACAATCCTGATGGTCCTGTCATTGAATAACGCATGATGGTTCATTTGTTTGGGGCAACAAGCTCACCAGGTTGCTCTAACTTCGGTCTTAAAAAAGCTGCAGATGATGGTGAACAGCGGTGGGAAAAGTTGGCAGCTGATTTTATACGTAACGATTTCTATGTTGATAACGGAATAAAGTCTCTACCCACTGAAACTCAAGCTATGCAACTTATTAAAGATAGCACTGAAATTTGTGCACAAGCTGGATTGAGGTTGCACAAATGGTCATCAAACAGCAGGAAAGTTCTCAACAGCATCCCGGAGACAGAACGTGGAAAGTCGTTGCTCGACATATTGCCTATCGAAAGAGTTATAGGTGTAACTTGGTGTATAGAGAGTGATAACTTCAAATACAGAGTTCAACTTAATGATTATCACCCAACCAGGAGAAATATATGATCCTTTTGGATTCATTGCGCCTGTCTTTCTGGTGGGAAAACTCATTTTTCAAACATTATGTAAGCTGAATCTTGATTGGGATGATCCATTGAGCTCAGAATTATCTTCAAGATGGAGAAACTGGTGTGAAGATGTTGTACGCTTAAGTCAATTAAAAATACCACGATGTTACAAACCTCGAGACTTTTGAGAAGTATCGTCAGCAGAGTTACATTATTTCTCAGACGCTAGCGAAGTTGCATATGGTCAGTGTTCATACTTGCGTCTCCTCAATAATAATGGGAAAGAAGCTGTTTCCTTTCTGGCTGGAAAGGCTAGGGTCACTCCTGCTAAAAAGAAAATAACCATACCACGTTTAGAGTTAAATGCAGCTGTGGTATCCGCAAGAATGAATCAGAT
>NW_022688312.1:0-2269 GCF_011630105.1 Anneissia japonica | reverse complement strand
GGAAGTAAAAATGTTTAAAAGAAAATCAACTTAATATGTCATGCAATTCATAAACTTTAGCTTTATTTAAGCTCTACTTAGGCCATCAGCATTTCCATTTATGCTGCCCTTTTTATATTTAATCTCAAAGGTATAATCTTGTAACATAATTGCCCATCGCATAAGGCGATTGTTATTGTTTTGCATTGACTTCAACCATTTGAGAGCTCTGTGGTCCGTTTCAAGTACAAACTGTCGACCATACATATAGTATTTTAACTTCTTAATCGCCCAGATAATAGCCAAGCATTCTTTTTCTGGAACAGAATATCGCTGTTCCCTAGAAAGTAATTTACGGCTTATATATGCAATTGGGTGTTCTACATTATTACAATAGTCATAATGCGTACATATGACATCACATCATGACCATATTTAGGCATATCACATATAGTTTGGACAGGGCTTAACAGTGTTTGTATTACAGGACATGCACCATGTACAGTCCGGCCAACTTGCCAAGGATCTTAAGAAAGTCATAAACTGGGCAGCTAAGCATGTGTACAACTGTATTCTTTGCCGTCAGAAAGGCTTCATCTGTGAGATATGTGACAGCCCAAAGGTCATCTACCCCTTCGATGTCGAACTCACTACAAGGGTGAGTTGGGGAATATGGATTTTTAATGTTGCTTTAAAAAAACTTTTTTTTTTTCTTAGGAGTCTCAAAGAAAGTACAGAATTAAAACCTGTTTTACATAAGGCAGAAAATGTTACATTGGACATGCTAGGGCAAGTTTAGCAAATGTATCTTGCTATGTTACATCCATGTTAAGGACACAAAGTAAGATTAGCACACTTGTCGTTTAATATCCATGAAAGAAAAACAGACATTGCAGAGGCTTGTATAAACTACTGAGAAATTTAACATAGATCTGTGTACATGGGTGCAGCATGCTGTACCTTCTACTTTAGTTTTGCACAGATCATCACTGTCTGTCAGCTTAGCTCAGTTGGCTAAACTGATCTTAGCCACTCTGTGTGCTGAACTATTGAGATATCTTGGTCCCCGGTTCAATTCCTATTGCTGCTGTCTGAAATGAGGTCTGAAATGCCAGCTACGATGGCGCACTATCCATCGGATGAGACGTTTTAAGCCTTGATTGCATTATGGCCCATGTACTCGTTCAAGAACATAGTACCCTTTTTGGAAAAGTGTAGTGGATTGTCTCCCGGTGTACTGCCCAATCACCACCAGAAGGGACCCCACTGGAAATAAGTCTTCAAACTTTTGTGGGTTTTCCTTGGCATTTACACCAAGTACATCCATCCATCAATAGCAAGATTTTAATTCACTTGTGTAACGGCGATAGAGATTTTGGTGGGAATATCTCAGAAAGTTCTTGTAATATTTAACATCTTTTTAAAATTAATGTCTTGTGTGGATCCAGAACAAGTCTCATTATGCTGTTTATAAAACCTGAGAAAATCCTGGTGTTTACGTGATTTGAATGCAGTAGTATACCCTGAGCTATAGAATGAACCTTAATTTTTTTTCTTTTTCAAGTGTGAAACATGCAAGACAGTTTTCCACAAAGCATGCAAGAAGGATCACCAACCATGCTCCAAATGTACAAGAATAAAACAGAGGAGAAGTCAGCTGACAAATGCGGGAGAACCACTCGACTTTGCATCACCATGGAGTTGATGTGGTCACAAAGTTTTGATGACATCACAGAGGAGTTGATGACATCATAGATCATTTATGACACAGAAATGTTGATCAAATTTTATTTACAAATGCTTGCTATAATAAAATATTTACATACTAGAATTAACTTAAAATGATGAATTGAACATTTAAAAAAAAAAATTATTATATTTTTTATTATTTTTAAATATATTTATAATATTAATAATAATGATATTTATGATTAATAATAATCATGATATACCAATGAGAGAGAACTGTGTCAGGTCATAGAAAGCACCACCAAATACATTAATTATTTATTATATATTTTGTTATGATCAATAATTTGTGCATGTAAGCAAAGAGTACAGAACTGCAAGGGGCGTGTCCTTCAAAAGACGAGTTTTGAGCGAAGTCTACTCGCATTCTTATAGGGCGCCCGTTATCTCATGGAAGATTTTTTTTAAAACTTTTCATTGTGTGCATACAAAATGAGGGTAGTCGGACCTCTTACAATTCTATACTCTGATGTAAGTAATGGAATTATTATATTTCTATACAAATTTATAGATCTATTAATTATGGTTTGAAATATGAACA
>NW_022688311.1:0-738 GCF_011630105.1 Anneissia japonica | reverse complement strand
AACATGGTAGCACTTTATTGACTAACATTATAAAATGTATTAACTTTTGACAGCAGTCTCTTCTGAGTTACAGATGTAACGGCATTATACTATATTTAGTCAATAAAGCAATACCAGTTTTGAATTTTACAGTGCTTCTTCTACTATTACAACAAATGTGTCCACCATATGGATTATAGATTGATGGTAAATCAAGTATCTATATGATTTTAATATATTGCACACACAATTGAACTGCGGTATTGTACACTGCGGTAACAATGTGTTTGTAGCAGTACGAACAAAGCACAAGCAAGAAACACTTAACTATTATTTCTGAGTCTAGGTTTCGGGGCTAGAATTTATGGAAATTCTTCCATTTTGTTCTGCATTTGTTAGAAAACAATAAATACTTAAAAACTTGAACTGAGGTATTGTGCATTTAGGTAATAACATTTAAAGCTGTACTAAGCAAAAACAAGAAACACTTATTAATAGGTAAACTATCCCCCGCCGGACACCATCCCGGTATTTCTGAGTCTAGGTTTCAGGGCTGAAATTTCATATGACACTACTTTAATTTTTCTACATTAGTAAATATAAACAAATAAACGCTTATGAAATTGAAAACCGAGTTATTGTACATTTTAGCATTTCAATACAAAGTACAAACAAGATATATTTTTAAATAAAGATTAAACTATCCCCCGCCGGACACCATCCCGGTATTTCTGAGTCTAGGTTTCGGGGCTGAAATTT
>NW_022688310.1:0-566 GCF_011630105.1 Anneissia japonica | reverse complement strand
ACTCACCTGGTTTTCCTAGAAAAGGCAATCTAACCCAAATATTAATCAAGCTATCATCAGTAGGCATATGTATACATTTAGGTTCATTAATTTCTTAAGTACATTATTAACAACTTTTAAAAGGTACCCATTCCAAGACATAAGCTTCCTGATGTTACTAAGCTCTGTTTGAAGTTTATCAGGAGTACACAATCTGTGGGCTCTAGAAACTAAACTACGAATCCAGGAGATCTTATGGTTCCATGGAGCAAAGCTATCATAATGGACATATTGACCTGTATGTGTATTTTTACGATATATACTCATGCTTCCTACACTGTTGTTAAATTGTAAATCCAGAAAGTGTACTGTGTCACTGTTTTCAAATGATTCAAAAGTAAATTTAACTGTCTATGAAAAGCATTGAAGTAGCTTTAATTTGCGGGAAATCATTGGGCTTAGCTAATACTAGCGTGTCGTCAACAAAACGAGTATAAAACTTAATAGTACCTGATTCAATTTGTTTAGGAACAATAGACTCTTCTAGTTCAGTCATTAAAATATTAGCTACAACTGGGCCAAGAGGC
>NW_022688309.1:0-944 GCF_011630105.1 Anneissia japonica | reverse complement strand
TTTTTTTTTTTTTTTTGTATTTTTGAGTAAATTTTACAACAAAAACTAGTGCCATTGGCATTGAGTGTGCCATCCAGAATAAAGAAAGTTGAATAAATAAATAAATCAAATTTATGGGTCTAGTCAAAAGAACATAAGAATAGTATCAATTATTCATTTGTTAAATACACAAAAGCAATTTAACTTTTTATATTTTCATATTTTTAAAAAATTATTTTAATGAAATTTAATCAATAATAACTGGTAGACAATTCAAAAATTTGTTTTAGTACAGTATATAAATCTACAAAAACAAATTGTTTCATAATTGTTGGAAAGGAGTAGACAGTGGCTTTGTAGATGATGGATAAGGTGAGGCAATTTCCAGAGAGTGGACATTCATCTTTTTTCCTGCAATTGCAGAGAGTTTTTGGCTGTTGTTGCTTAGCAACCAGAAGCTCAAATGATGACAAAAAATGCTACATCGGGCTCACTGACACACCGTTCAAAACCCGATACACAAACCACAAATACCCCCAAACACAGAAACAGCACCATACTCTCCAAATACGTATGGAAATTAAAAGATAGCAACACACCCTACAACATTAAATGGTCTATCATCGACAGAGCATCGGCTTACTCCCCAAAAACAAAACGCTGCAACCTGTGCATAACCAAGAAACTTCAGATAATATATTCAGACAAACAGTCAACACTAAACAAAAGAACCGAGCTATTGTCTAAATGCAGGCACAGCAACAAATACCTACTTAAAAACAATTAACTCATTTGTATTCTCACCTGTCTTAGCATTCATAATACTCGCACAACCCTTGTATTCTCTCACTCCTGAAGATTGCATTAGCATGAAACAGTCTGTAGAGTGATAATACCCAGTTCTACAAGTTCTACATTTTCAATTTTTTCAATATTTACGCTCTGCATTATCACGTGTATCGAGC
>NW_022688308.1:0-532 GCF_011630105.1 Anneissia japonica | reverse complement strand
GAAGGGTTGCTCAATCTCCTTGTCATACAAATTACAGCTCCTACTGACGTCTCAGTCGAGAAATATGGGTAGCTGAAGTTTTTCTCGCAAATCTGACTACAAAACCATATCCAAATTTCACGTTCCACTTTTGACCCTGAGTTGTGCTTCGCACTCGCCACTGAGGGCGGCGTTCCGGGAACCCTGCCAGAGCCGTAGATAGAGTATGGGGTGAAAATCCTAACGTTCAGTCCCGTTCCGAAATTTTCCTAATACTTTTACTCATTATGATAATTATTATAATAATATTTAAAAGCACCAAAAAAAAAGTTCGACCGTCAGAACTTCTGCAAATACGAGAAAATGACGTTTAAACTTACGAAATTGAAAGTTCTTTGCGCTAGATTAGCACACGACATTTTGCATACGTCACTGTACTCGTTCGAATATTGTATTTTTGATACGTAGTTTATTATTTGCGAAATTCATATTACTGCTTTAGAAACAAATTAAAAAATTATAATTAGATATAGTTTGAATTTTAATTACAGAA
>NW_022688307.1:0-575 GCF_011630105.1 Anneissia japonica | reverse complement strand
TGATTTAACTCCCACATACAGTTGTATGTTGAGGGTCACGAAGTCAGTGCTTTAATTGACACTGGAGCTAACATTTCTTTAATTTCTAATCAGTTTCGTAAAAGTAATAAATTCTTAAAGTCAAGAAGATTTGAGAAAGTTTTCACACGGCTAAGTCAGTTGACGGCAGCCCCCTTGAAGTTAGGCTGTGTTAGAGTTAATCTGCGTATTGGGGATGTTACGCTTAACCATAATTTTCATGTCTGAAATAGTATGGAGAGACCCATGATATTGGGTTGGAATTTTCTTATGTCAAATGGGGCAGTTATTGATTTGAAAACTGGAGTTATTAAGATTGCTGATACATTCTGTACTGACCGACAAGTCGCTTTTCTGTACATACAGTACTTGTATGTTGTTTTACCACGAGCATTGGTTGTTCCAGCAGGTGTGGAAATGGCTGTTGATGCAAAGTGTCAGCCCCTGAATGTATTTCTGTCTCTCATGGATATGAAGGTGTAATGGAGCCCGATAAGAATATGCCTATTATTTGTGGAATGACAGTTTCTACTGTAGACAACAGGATAATACCTATT
>NW_022688306.1:0-971 GCF_011630105.1 Anneissia japonica | reverse complement strand
TTTGAAATGTTAATATGTCACGCCTTTACATATATAAAAGTGATTTAATTTGCAGTTGAAATGAAACTTTATTTATGTTGTTTTTAATTTATTTGTGTTGCTGCAAGCATTTAAACTAGTCATGATAACAGACAACACAAGTTGTCCTGCTGAGCACTAAAACTCAACCACCGGACATTACAAATGTACGCTGTGTGACAGTGCACTCCCAAGGTTTACAGTTTATAGCCTAAATACGTGCTTCAATATATGATGTAAATCTGATGATTTCGTACCATAACCTGTAACTTCATAAAGGCCTCAATATAGTATTCAGTTGATTAAAAAAATCAGCATTACGAGATGGGGGACAAATGTTATCATGATCCAAATTTCCCAGTTTTGCAAGTGGTTTTGGGATAGGCATTTGAGATATTAGTCTAGCGTAAGTCTAACTTCGCATTACCTCTTGTGTTGATCTTAAGACCTTCAGGAAGAACCATGTCAAATTGATTAGTATCCAGAATAAAGCAAGATTTCTATTTAACATTTTATACTGGAGAAAAATTGCACCATGGGGAGATTATGCTTGTGCAGCGTATATAAAAGGAGTAATTTTAGTTATTCATCTAGACACGATCAAGAGATGCGCAGAAGTCAGGCACTAATGAGCATTTGAGTGCTCCATAAACTAAAATTTAATTAGATTTGGAGGAGTTTGCTTGAGAAAACCTATTGCAGACAGTATGGACTGTACTGAGTATGTATGGTACTGGACAGTATAGAGTACTTTGTAGTACTACTAGACACTATCGGCAGTACTATGGAGTAATGGACAGTATTAGCAGTACTGTATAGTATAAATAATACTAGGTATTGGACCTTATAGACAGTGCAAAATATTACACAGTATTAGTTTGTACTACAGGGTAATTCCATGTCAAATCAACCAAAAAAAAACCTCAATCTCTCGGAATTTGTTCAAATTTTTG
>NW_022688305.1:0-555 GCF_011630105.1 Anneissia japonica | reverse complement strand
CTGTATGTACAAATTGTATTGTGATGTTTATAAAAGACATAATAAAGAATGAATAAATGAACAGATAATTTTCATTTATCAGTTTTTATTTCTTGAACATTTTACTTAAGCACATTATATATAACTGTCATACATATGCTAATAATTTCAACTCATTTCAGTTGAGAGCAATTTATAAAACATGAAAATGTATATTAATTAGCCTGTCTTCTCAGTTTATCTTATCATTCTGTACAATATTACATTTAATTGATTAATTATAATTAACTTCTAATGGTTAATATTTTGGTATCTAATGGTTTATAAGAAGGCTTTTGATTTAATATTATTTTAGAGGCGTTCTTAAGCTTGGTTTCCATACATTCACTACACGCTTTGGCTGACAGCTTTCAGCGATGCTGATTGGTTGATCAGTTCGGGAGCCTTCACGATTGCGTCCAGGACCGCTATGTAGTACACACCGAAAACACTGTAGTACGATGGCCCACAGGGGACACACTGCAAAGAAAAAGAAATGCTGCAAACAAAAAAGAAACGCTGCAAACAAAAAAGAAA
>NW_022688304.1:0-932 GCF_011630105.1 Anneissia japonica | reverse complement strand
CGGATGATAACAGATTAATATTCAACTATAAGAAAATGGATAAAACTAATTTAATTAACACACTAACTCATGTGCCATGGGATACACTCAAATTGTGCAATAATGTGGACGAAGCTGTCGATAATTTTTATACCTTTATTTCAGCTGTAATGGGACGTTGTTCAAACAGTTAGACCTAGGCGCAAGACGCCCCCTGGTTTGATGCTGAACTCCGTCGCCTTTTGCGACTAAAATAAATATGCTTTAGGGAAAAAAAGAAAAATCCAACTCCAAAAAATATTGATGATTTTTCGGCGGCCCGCAAGGTATTTAAGGCTACCTCCATGAAAAAATATTATTCTTATGTCAATAAATTATCAAATGACATGAGAGCTAACCCCCAAGCGATTTTGGAGCTGGATTAAACCGTGCTATAAAAATAGAGATAGATCGAATATTATTCGCAATGGGGACATATTTGCATCTACACCAGGGGAGAAAGCTAAGGTTTTTAATTATTATTTTAACTCTGTATTTAAGGTACATAATTTTAATTCCGTCTATCCCCATCTCCCACAATATCCTCTCGATAACCCTTCAACATTTCAAATTTATAAAAATAAAATTGAGATGCTTGTAAGTCAAATTGATACGAGTAAATCATCGGGAAGGGACAATATTAGTAATGTTATTCTAAAAATTGGTGCAACTCCTCTTTCTAGGCCACTACATATTCTTTTCAATTGGGCAATACGTGAGGGCACGTTCCCACAAGCATGGAAAATGGCTAATATATGTCCCATACATAAAAATGGTAGAAAAGAAAATTTCATCAGTTATATGCAGCACAGAAAAAATCACGTCTTATACGTTCGTTCGTGTATTGCGGACTCACGATCAAAGGCTGGCAGCAGTGCGACGGCTGGTTCACAATGCTAAAACCCTGGAGCGTG
>NW_022688303.1:0-1171 GCF_011630105.1 Anneissia japonica | reverse complement strand
TATATAATATAATAATAATAATAATGTAGGCCTAGTATTCAAATCCATACTTGCCATGACGTGCAATGATTTCTAAGAATCTATATTTATGCCACTGTTTTTTGGCATTAAGTGGGAAGCTCAATATTTAAAAAGAACATTTGGTCATTTACAGTGCATTTGAATAATGAAAACATTATCGCTAACAATATATACAAACTTTGTTGTTTTAATATACATTTCTGTTGATTTCAAATTATAAATTAATTTTATCTGCATTGGAAATTATGGCTATAAATTAGTCCAAATTCTACTACTATAATAACTAATTCATTTATTCATTTACCCTGGAAAAAAAAAATGAGAGGTGGCAGTACCTTTAGCCCCAGGACGCTGCCTGTTGAAACAACAGTTGAGTATCCGTTTTATGTTTTTATTTTCAAGTATATCTGTGTATTCATTGTAACAGTAAAATTGTGTATAGTTTCAGCTGACAAGCAATCGCTTCTTTTGGAACCTATTGTTATGTTTTTGTAAATAAATTTAGTTTATGATGAAAAAAGTACAGCGGCACAACATAGAGAAAACATGAGCCGAGGAAAAGCCGCATGTTCGCCCTGAGGAATCCAATAGCAAAACAATTTACCAACGAACATGTGTTAACAAAAAAGCCAACGGTTACATATAACAATAATGATGATGATCACAATAATAATAACAACTAGATTTGAACTCGTCACTGAGAACGAGTTAGGTGATCCGCCGCACTTAACCCTCACGAAGCACGCACGTTTCTGATTGAAAAGTATTATATGGTAAAACATGCTCTATTTAAAGAGTAATTTTGAGCATTTTAAAAGGAATTTTAAAGGAAAAGAGTAATTTTGATCATTTTAAGGACTTACGAATGTATAAATATACGTCTTAACATCCGTGTGCACGGTAGTATTAATACAGTGTCAGAAACCCAACATATGTAACCGAAACGTAATTTCCAGCTTCAGTACGTGCTGTTGGCGTGGAAATGAGCGTACGGCTCGTCAATTTTGGAAAGTTTTGGAATATTCAAAATGACTTGAAACGTGCTTTTAAATATCTGAAAAGTGATATTAACAATTTTTAAAATGTTAACGCACAAGTACGAATACCTTATACGACGTGCCTGACGACGGTAATGGCACATGAATTTAAA
>NW_022688302.1:0-1144 GCF_011630105.1 Anneissia japonica | reverse complement strand
ATAATCAATAATTATATATGATTTAACAGTGTTAACGGCTACCTTGATTTATGTTATATATATATATATATATATATATATATAGGCCTATTTATATGTATATATAACTATATGTGTGTATGTATGTATATATATTCCTATGTACTTGATAAATGTTATTATCATTATCATATTACTTTACATTCGGATATGTTATCACCATTATTAATATTTTGGATTAACATTTGCAGGTAATTTTAGTATTTTAGTATAATTTAAGAATAAGACCTACGCACACACAGAAATATATATCCAATAATATACCGGTATATGCTATTCAGAACATTATTTCGGATAATATACGACAGGTATTGTTGTGTGAAGTAGAGCATAACATGGTACCTTGCTGGAATGTAGTAAGTATGTCGTTTCGTCCGACTTTCTCCAGAGTTTTGCAAAGCAGTTTTGCAGTTTCCATTGAAGAGCCTTTCTTCCGTTTGAATGAGAGTAGCATTGCAAATATCTGGTTCTCGGTGGTCGAGTGGTCACTCCTAAGCCGGTCAAGCTCACTGGAGCTAATGCCCAGGTACGAGGCAATGGACTCCCATTCGTTGCCGAGGCTGCTAGCAATACGTCTTAGAAGTTGTTCGCTCAGGATATCTTAATAAAAAGAATATTATTAATAATGATTCATATATAAGGCCTATATATGCATTATGTCTTATAATTTATTATATTTATCATATCACATTACATACACATAACATATAAAATCACATCACATTATATCATATTTTATCCTATAGGCCTATTATCACATAATATACGTTTTTCTCAAAAATTTATTATCATTTTTATATACTGTACACATAAACAAATATTCTATATATAATGTATCATATCATATAATATTAAAACATATCATAGCATATATATTTAACTATATCATTATAATATAAATATAAGCCTATAATTTTATATATATACATTATTAAATATATATATATAATCATATATATCTTTATAATATAAATATAAAAGTATGTATAATATATACATAAACACTATAATCATGGACCTATTAATAGGTCCATGCTATAATGTATATATAATAATATAAATATAAAAGTATATATAAACATACAATATATATAACTATACTTTA
>NW_022688301.1:0-977 GCF_011630105.1 Anneissia japonica | reverse complement strand
AATAAGGATCAGATATTTCGTGCCCTATTAACATTAGATGTAAATAAATCACCTGGGCCGGATGGAATTACCATTAAGATGTTAAGTATGGCCGCCCCTGTAATTTCCCCTATTTTGTGTAAAATTTTTAAAATGTCTCTTGATGAAGGTATAGTGGTAAATGATTGGAAATTGGCGAATGTTGTGCCAATTTTCAAAGCTGGTAACAGTAAGGATATAAAAAATTATAGGCCTGTTTCTCTTTGTTCAGTTGTGGGCAAGGTTATAGAGCGAATTGTGGCTGATCACTTGTTATTGCACCTACAACGTAATGGCTTTGTTTGTCCTGTACAGCACGGGTTTTTCCCCGGTAGATCCTGTGTTACACAGACTGCAAGTATATTTCATGAATGGTCTAAAATATTAGATGCATCAAATCCCCCAGTTGTAGACGCTATCTTCCTCGACTGGGAGAAAGCCTTTGATCGTGTGAGTCATTCTAAACTTTTGCGCAAGCTTCACAATTTCGGCCTTTGTGGTCCAATCTTGAAATGGATGGCATCATTTTTAACTAAACGCACCCAGCAGATTGCACTTAATGGGGTATTGTCAGACCGTACATTTGTGGTGTCTGGCGTACCTCAGGGGTCGGTACTCGGCCCCTTACTATTTAACTCGTTTGTATTTGATTTGCCAATGCATAGAGGGGGTCGCTTTAGACGCCCGGCACACACACACACATGTATATCTGTCTCTTATACACATCTAGATGTGTATAAGAGACAGATATTGTTGAATGGTGTGCAAATAATTTGATGAGTCTTAATGCGGAAAAATGCAGAGTTTTACATATTACTCGTAAAAGAAACTATATTAAAAATTGCTATCACATTTACTCAAACGAACTTCAGTCTGTTACCTCATATAAATACATTGGTATTCACTTCGACAGTAATCTTTCTTGGTCATCCCATGTATCATCAGTTACTTCTAAATCA
>NW_022688300.1:0-566 GCF_011630105.1 Anneissia japonica | reverse complement strand
TATATATATATATAGTATATAAATCATCAAAGAAAGGTTAAAAACAGTGTTCGAATAAAGGACATAAATACATCGTGTAGCATATAGCTCTCAATGAATGTTGTCCTCTAAATAAATAAATAAATTATGTAATAAAATATGCTATTATTTGTTTGTTTGTTTGTTAGGCCTATTATTTGTTTGTTTGTTAAATACAATAGGAACCACAAAAAATTGCAATGTATTTCAACAGTTGGAGTTAAACTTTAGAATTCGCTTGACGATAATTTAAAAATATGTAAATGCCTTTCTCAATTCAAAAGAAAAGATTTTCTCTTAATTGCGTTAAAAACAAACTATTACATATGTAGGCCGCCTATATTTTCTTACATTTGTCAAAATGTTGATCATAAATGAACGCATTCATTCCTGATGACGACATAGTTAATGTCGAAATATTGAATCCTGACACGATGGCGTGCATTTCGATACTTGGAGTTATGTATTATACTATCTTAAATGAACGCTTGTTTTTCAGTTATCGGTTGCGGAGGTCTCGCACTTTTTATCATCTTAATTCTGTCAAT
>NW_022688299.1:0-1027 GCF_011630105.1 Anneissia japonica | reverse complement strand
TGGAAGCCCCAAAGAAACAATGGGAAGCTGCTTCATTGAAACACCTTCTATCTCATAGGTAGTCTGCTAAAGTAAGAGCAAAATCTGATCCATGTATGAAGACGAGAAAGCAACATTGATAGCGAGAACAGTGCAAGAACATAGAAACACTAGGTTTAAATGAAACCAGATGGACACGGTCAAGCCTAGTAAAACTAGCAAACGGAGATCAAACCTTTACCCGGGACATGAAGCTGCACAATACATATAAGGAGTGCCACTGATGCTCTCAAAAACAACACAGCAGGAATTATCGATTGGGACCAGCCGGAAGAATTATCATAGCAAAAACACGATAATGCTTAATATCATTCAGTGCTATGTCCCAACAAACATGGTGGACGGCAAGGGGAAATGAAATAAAATATTTACAGTAGCATTCAAACCACGCTTGACAAGACCCATAGTCATGGGTGACCTCATTGCAAAGGTGGGTGAAAATACTCATACATATGAAAAAGTAATGGGGAAACATTGGCTAGGTCAGATGAACGATAATGGAGAGATGTTAGCAGAGTTCTTAGCCTTAAAATCATTATTGGCGGAATAAAGCAACATTGTTTCACAGATCACACAACTGAAAACCAAATTAACCCCAACTGCACAAGGCGAAGGTTTAGGAGGACTATGAAAGACTTCAGAGTATATAGAGAAGCAGATGGAGCAACAGATTACCATCTGGTAGTAGTCAAACTAAAAATGAAACTAAAGACAAATACTAGAATAAAGAAAAACAACATAACACGCTTCAACACAGAATTTCCTCACAACCCCAAAACAACCAATGAGTTATATTAACCTTGCAAACAAGTATCAAGGGTAACATGGAACACAAAATGAGAGCACCAACATTGAAAGTCACCGGAGACAGGCTAAACCATATGGAACACTACTTGTAAAGGGATTATGGAGAGACAATAGATCCATCACAAAGAATGGATCTCAATTGAAACTATAAATAAAGCTGACAAAAGAAAAAAATATGAAA
>NW_022688298.1:0-702 GCF_011630105.1 Anneissia japonica | reverse complement strand
TATATATTCTTAATCTAAACTTGCCATAACAGTGTGAAAAGCATACCGTATAGACCTATAATTTATTTTAATGAATTAATACGTTCGTATATGTACATATTTTAACAATTAAAAACATTAAGGGAAAATAATAAAACAGGTTTAGTTAATTATTATTGTAGAATAGTAATATTGGAATATAAACACAGTGTTCTGTAACCCTATTTTACTTAGTAAGTATGTAAATGTTTACTTCATTCGTTCGTTCGTTCGTTCATTCATTCATTTATTCATTTTATTTTTCCTTCACAGATGATATGGCCTTAGTTATTTTGGTTACATAAATATTGAATATGGGGTAGCCATCTTAATTGTTCGTTTATAACAATACCTAAGAATGTGACGCTATCCATTCTTTTTTGGTTGGTACCAATTATTTCGATACAGATATTTTGTGACTGCTTAGATTTGTTTTGTGGCTGAAAAATAATAAAGTTTGTTTTATTTAGTTTTAAGACACGTTTATTTGCTTTAAACCATTAATTGAATATGGAAAGTTCAATGTACGGGTTAAGTTAGTAATATTTTTATTGCAATAATAAACAGTGGTATCATCCACTTAAGCGATTACCACATAAAATTTCTGATAATGATGATTTTTTTTTTTTATCATTTATGCTGACAAATTGTTTTCTACCGTCTAGGTAATTCATAAACCATTTT
>NW_022688297.1:0-1189 GCF_011630105.1 Anneissia japonica | reverse complement strand
ACCATACAGTGGCAACAACATGCAAAGGTCTCCTTCACCACACCTTAGGAAATATGAGTCAGGGGGCTTGCATATCTAGACCTCGTCACCAAGGCCCACCTACAATTTCCAGCCCCCACCCCCTCTTTCTGCTTGTTTTCCCTGAACGTATACCTCGAGCAATTACTGATAATTTACTTGATTTAATATATTTGTATTTACCAGCTCTGTCCATACAATCGAATTTTCTTTTATAACCTAGTCATTGTGTGTCTATATATCCCTGGTTCTTAATCCGCGGCCCGCATGCTTGGCCCGCGAGGCAATTTAATTTGGCACGCGATGTGCACGGAGTGCAGGCTTGGAAATGAGCAAGATTTATAATATACGCCATGAATAGAATAAAAGAGCGCCTACTTTCCGTGGTCCTATTCTTCACTGTTCTTCAAACAAGCAAAAAGCGTGTTATGATTTAAGGATTAAAATTAAACCCTGTAAACAGACCTATACAGGAACGTATCCACTCCCCTTGTAAACAGTGTTAGATTTCTAGTGCTTTTTCTTGCTAGCCAATACAAATGCTTTCCTGAGATCACTCAAAATGAATACTTCTAAAATATTTAAATATGCACACATTATTTATATACATATAATTTGGTGTTGAATTAAATGCTGTACAATTTCTAAGTGACTCCTACTATAGGTTTGTTTGTGACCCTGATTGAAACCTACCATAAACGTATATCAATAAAAGTATTAATAGTACTGTAATAATAATGATGATGGTGATTATGATAATAGGTAATAATTGGCCTATTAATAATATTAAAAATTGTGCTAAAAGGCGAAAAAGAAAGTTGTGATTTGTTGATCATTATTATAGTATTAATAAAACTTAGCATAGTTAGGCATAATTAGATCTGGTTGCTGAAAATCCCTGATAAAAGAAATTTGTTGGCGCTTCATTTTGACTACATAATGGTGATGTGATGATGATGAATTTTTCTATATAGAGTGTCATTTGCGGCCATCTGAGGCACTAATTTCTCAAATTTTCTCACTTCAACCCCAACCATCGGAGGCTGAGGTCACTGTGAAACGGCTTTGTAATAGGTATAAGGTAGCCTACATTCATTAAAGTACAGTGTTTTTAAGCTTTATTATGCTACTTCACTAATAACCTCTATGGTTGCCAAAAATCCCTCATAAA
>NW_022688296.1:0-615 GCF_011630105.1 Anneissia japonica | reverse complement strand
CCTTCTTATAAAACCAAGAGGTTTCTGGTGGGAATCAAACCTATCTCACGCTATCTCGGCCTGTGCCACCGTTTAGACCACGGAAGTCCGTACGATATAATTTTGAATCTGTTCAACCATGAAGCCTCTTTGGACTAATGGTTAAGGTGCTCGCCTTGACATCAAGATGTCGCAGGTTCGAATCCCGTCATGCACTGTTTTCTTCTGTCTTTACGATATCAAAAAGAATAAATCTTAGCCGCCTAAAATCTTCCGGTGACCTAATCTGACTTTCCAGCTCAGATAGAGTCCTCTGGAGTATAGTGTCAGACATCGAAGCTGCAGGATTTGAGAATGTTCAAAATGAACAAAAGAAACCAAGTTTGAATTTCAGAAATTACAATCTGAACTCAGCATGCAAAATGTCGATTTAAAATGTAGATTTAGGGAAGGATTCAATTCAATTTAATTCAATTCAGTGAACATATATTTCCATTTCCATAATTAATATAAACATTTTTTGACAAAAACAATGGGGAAAATGCCTTAAAAGCTCAGAAGCTTTTAAGGCATTGAGAATAACAGAGATAACATTCAAGAGAAATGAAAAACAAAAAAAGTTAAGGTCAAATTTTA
>NW_022688295.1:0-730 GCF_011630105.1 Anneissia japonica | reverse complement strand
AAAATGATCTCAGTTTCCAAAGTTAAAGCAAAAGATCTAATCTAAACACACAATATTAGGCAGTGAATTTATTAGGAAAAGAACCCACTCTTTTGTGAAATTAAGAGGTTTATAGGTGAAAATTGTAAATTTAGAAATAACTTTTATTTTTTCCTTTGAACTGAGATCAATGTGTGATTTTTTTTATTTCTTTAAAAGCATTTGTTTTTTAAGAATTACAGCAGATGCAAATAATATTCTGAGAGATAATCGAAAAACAATGGCCATTGAATAACATTTTTTGATAGTAGAAATAAAAGTTTTAAAAACGTTATTTCACTAACAAAGTAGATGAATGACATATAGTATACAGTACTTCAACTACCAAAATATGCAACTCATAGATAACCAAAAACTTCACAAATATCAAATAAATTAACTTTACATGTTATAAACAATGTAAATAAACAGTAGTTAAAGCATGTGGATCAATTGTGTGTTTGAATCACAAGTTCATGTATGGGAAAAGGGAGAGGCTTACTTTCTCGCAAATTTAGCAATAAATTGTCTGCTTAGAGTTTATTTAAAGAAGTATTGCTTTTAGTAAATTGAATAATTAGGAATACATTTATTTAAGCAACTAATTTAGTTGAATACTTGGTTTTTACTCATCACTAACTAAATCAAAGTGCCTACTACTGGCTTAGAATTATATATAGTTATGTATGGCAATTATGCTAAGAATTAAAAT
>NW_022688294.1:0-635 GCF_011630105.1 Anneissia japonica | reverse complement strand
ATATATTTAAATATGTATACATATATAATTTATGTAAGAATAGGTTGAAAATTGGTTTCCTCCACTGAAGTGTTTCTAAAGTTCATACATATGATATTCGTTTCTTAATTATTTATACTTAAAATATGTACACGATTCATGCTATCGATTCAATCGTTTGATACTCAATAAAAAACAACAATACTAGTAGGGTTAAAAGTTAACGTTACCACGGAGACGCTGATTGATATCTTTTGTCTAATCTGATGAAGCAAGCATGTTCATTGTCTAGCCAGAGTGAGTTGGTAACTCCCTACTCCAGTAGTTGTGTAACTAAAACATTTTTTTAGAAATCGTGTACGAGAAAACATTTACTGAAAAAATAGAATAGGCCCTATGCCAGTTCACAAAACAAGACTTTATTATGTTCTTGAAAGAACGTATGGCGAAATACTTTATTATTAAGATTGATTGTTTTACGAAGTAGTTTAGCATAATTTTTAGTTAAGAAGTGTTTATTTTATCCTGCAAAATATTCTAAGTTGTTATTGCTCTAATAGAAGAAATTTAATTTAACTATAGCTGTAACTTGAAACTTGATTTGTATCTTAGAATAAAGTATATAATATAATTAATTAATCCTGCATTATAATTAT
>NW_022688293.1:519-962 GCF_011630105.1 Anneissia japonica | reverse complement strand
TAAAAAGTTGAGTCAAAATGTAATTTTTTTTTTGTTAGGCAAAGTGAGATAGCCTGAAACAAACAATATTCCATTGAAAGTTTGAAGTTTTTCGGAAAAGTACTCGAAATATGGCGGAAAGTCAAAAATTTGCACTAAGTGTTCAAGTCGGTAAGATAAGCACTTTTGTGCAAAAAGTGACAATGTTAAAAAGTTAGGTCAAAATGTAATTTTTTTTTGTTAGGCAAAGGGAGATAGCCTGAAACAAACACTATTCCATTGAAAGTTTGAAGTTTTTCGGAAAAATACTCGAAATATGGCGCAATGTCAAAAAATTTGCACTAAGTGCTCAATTCGGCGAGATAAGCAATTTTGTGCAAAAGTGACAACGTTAAAAAGATGAGTCAAAATGTATTTTTTTTTTTTTTGTTAGGCAAAGTGAGATAGCCTGAAACAAACACTAT
>NW_022688293.1:0-503 GCF_011630105.1 Anneissia japonica | reverse complement strand
TGAAAGTTTGAAGTTTTTCGGAAAAGTACTCGAAATATGGCAGAGAGTCAAAATTTGCACTAAGTGCTCAACTCGGCGAGATAAGAACTTTTGTGCAACAAGTGACAATGTTAAAAAGTTGAGTCAAAATTTCAATTTTTTTTGTTAGGCAGAGTGAGATAATCTGAAAAAAAAAACACTATTCCATTGAAAGTTTGAAGTTTTTCTGAAAAGTACTCGAAATATGGCGGAAAGTCAAAAATTTGCACTAAGTGCTCAACTCGGCGAGATAAGCACTTTTGTGCAAAAAGTGACAAGGTTAAAAAGTTGAGTCAAAATGTATTTTTTTTTGTTAGGCAAAGTGGGATAGCCTTAAACAAACACTATTCCATTGAAAGTTTGAAGTTTTTCGGAAAAGTACTCGAAATATGGCAGAGAGTCAACAATTTACACTAAGTCCTCAACTCGGCGAGATAAGCACTTTTGTGCAAAAAGTGACAATGTTAAAAAGTTGAGTCAAAATG
>NW_022688292.1:0-986 GCF_011630105.1 Anneissia japonica | reverse complement strand
AACATAGGTGCTACATAAATCCAGAATTATTATTATTATTCTAATTATTAGATTTTTTATTTAATAATTTATTTGCTTGTTTATTCAGGTGTTTCCTGTGTACAGTCGATGTGTCATGGTAGAAATGCGAAGTTGAATCTCTTGGGGTTTCTATCAAATTTTCGAAAAATAATCATCAGCGACATTCCTGCTGACCTTGAATCTGAGGTCAACATGGCAGTTCAAAGGTTGGAAGAGCTACAGGTATCCAGTGGAAAGCTTGTTGATATTTTTAAAACATTCCAAAGACATGCCACCAAATAGAGTACCGTACTTTCCTTCTTTTTACTATATATTTGAAGATCAACTCACCAAATTTATATTTATTATTAAGATTATAAATTTAAAGATTAAGTGTTGTGCTAAGACTAATTTTACAGATAAAATATGTGCTCTTACAGTGATGAGTGGGGTGTATTTAATATATAATTTTTTAAATATTTCCTCTAAATATATCCATATTTAAAAAAAAACAAAAAAACTTTATGGATCAATTGGACATATAATGAGCTTAATTTACACAACTGAGTGAGTGAGTGACTGAGTGTAACTTCAGTAAAACAAGGTGATGTTACAGATCAAATTCAAAAATGGTGTGCTGATTTTGGTGCTATATTATTATTTTAGTTATATAGAGCAGTTATATGTTTAATAGTATCCTTACAAGTGGAGCTGTTGTTTTTTTTTAAGGTTAAGGTCAAGGCTCCCACTATACCAATAATGTGATAATGGGAATGGATGACTAAATCATGAAAAAAGAAATCAACACTATAAAGCCCCATTTACACTAGACATGACAACAGCATTTCATCTTAAGCCTTACACTGACCTTATAAAGAATTGAATTTTGAAACTGGATATACTTATGCATCCAAATGGGTCCTTCTGGTGGTGATTAAGCAGTACCTCGGCAGACAATCTCCTAACTTTTTGTTGTAGATATACTG
>NW_022688291.1:0-1211 GCF_011630105.1 Anneissia japonica | reverse complement strand
AACACTACTACTGTACAGCGCCTTGAAAATACGGTAATCTTTTCTATAATTAAAAAAAAAAAAAAACCAAACAGACCAAAATCTCACAAACACGCTTTTTATGAGGGGTCCCTCTAACTACGACCTAGCCTTTTACTATTGAGATTTGACCAGTTATGTATTGGCCTGTGTGCTTTTTTGGCAAACGGTTAGTTCCTTTAAGCCCAAATTAGTCATTTATTATTTAAATCAGTTTCAAATGAAATTTATCATATCAAATGAAAAATATAAATAAGGATGTAGCATTTTTAAAACTTTCAGCTAATTAGAAGCTTTCAATCATCACTGGCTTTAGTGATTTAGTAACAAAAAAAAAACATGGCTACATATTACATTTAAGCTGGTATAAGGTTGGATGAAAGAAAGCAACAGACCTCAAAAGAAATGCACTAAACTTCCTGCACCTAAGGCTGTTCTTCAACTTGTAAAGTGTCGATGTCGCGGTGAATGCATCATAAAAAGACAACTTGCAATGTACAGCACTTTGCAAATATTATACTGACTGCGTTAATTCAATACACTACAAAAGACAGGAAAACGACCACGACTAATTTCATGGTAGTCGAGGCAAACTTGTAGTGTTTTCCTATATTCACTGATGATTTTAATAACGTGATTACTTCAGTGGCAGATTTAGAGGTTGTGTAAGGGGCGTAATTCCCTCTAAAATTGTGTTTGTAAAGCTTATCAGAAAATTACCTTTGAAATATTTATTCTTTGGCTATATACAATACAAGATACATAAATACTGTAAACTAATATTTATATACACGAATTTCCAGATATTATGATTGGATGACAAAATGTACTTGAAAATGTATGCAATGAAATATATAATTGTTATGATTGTACAGCATACTTTGCGGAATATTATATTTTGAAAAGGACCAGTCATACCTGTGCAAATTAATGCATGTTTTTGAATTCATATGAATTATTATTATTCTTTAGGATGGCATGTTTGAAAAGTCCAAAATTATTTTAAAATTCTTTTTTTTTTTTGGTAGTCATTTTCATATATATTAGGCATACTTATAAAATACAGTATCCTTTACGAGTTGTGCGTGTAATGTGTGCTGAGTCAGGCCATACTGTAATTTTGTTTTAAAAAAAACTATGTTGCGTTAATATGACAAGTTTGACATACAACGATATCAATTCTTAATTATTGG
>NW_022688290.1:505-716 GCF_011630105.1 Anneissia japonica | reverse complement strand
GAGTACTTTTCCGAAAAACTTCAAACTTTCAATGGAATAGTCTTTGTTTCAGGCTATCACACCATACCTAATAAAAAAAAATTTCATTTTGACTCAACTTTTTAACATTGTCACTTTTTGCACAAAAGTGCTTATCTCGCCGAGTTGAGCACAGTGCAAATTTTTGACTTTCCGCCATATTTCGAGTACTTTTCCGAAAAACTTCAAACTT
>NW_022688290.1:291-455 GCF_011630105.1 Anneissia japonica | reverse complement strand
CATTGTCACTTTTTGCACAAAAGTGCTTATCTCGCCGAGTTGAGCACTTAGTGCAAATTTTTGACTTTCCGCCATATTTCGAGTACTTTTCCGAAAAACTTCAAACTTTCAATCGAATAGTCTTTGTATGTTAAAAAGTTTAGTCAAAATGTAATTTTTTTTTC
>NW_022688290.1:0-212 GCF_011630105.1 Anneissia japonica | reverse complement strand
CGAAATATGGCGGAAAGTCAAAAATTTGCACTAAGTGCTCAACTCGGCGAGATAAGCACTTTTGTGCAAAAAGTGACAATGTTAAAAGTTGAGTCAAATATGTGATTTTTTTTTTTAGGTTAGGGTTACGGTTAGGGTTAGGGTTAAGGTTAGTGTTAGGGTTAGAGTTAGGGTTAGGGTTAGAGTTAGGGTTAGTGTTAGGCAAAGTGAGA
>NW_022688289.1:0-541 GCF_011630105.1 Anneissia japonica | reverse complement strand
AAGCTTTAACTATACTACAATAACTGTGATCAACAAATCACAACTTACTTTTTTCGCCTTTAGCACAATTGTCTTCACTTTTTAATAATATTAATATTATTATCCCCATCGTCATCATTATCATCATCGTCATCATCATAATTCTTATTATTACTAATAATAGTAGTAATAATAATAAATAATTATTATTATTACTACTACTACTACTAGTAGTAGTAGTACTGTAGTATTAAAACAAAACTTTATAGAGCTTACAAAAGGATAAAAAACCAAACTGGAATTCGAAAAATAATGGGTCAAGGGAAGAACTTTGACAGATTGAGGGTCTAACACCTAAGCGGAACCCCACTATTAGGGCAGAGGTATGAAATTTTAAGGCTATGGCACCTCCCGAAATAGATTGAAACGGCACTCTCAAACTTAATTGGAATATCTTTTTATTTATAATTCTTGCAATAGCAGTGCTAGGTAAAGAATATATTGTTTAATACAAAAAAGTGAAGGAATTTAAATCACATAATACAATAATTCATTCGTATCT
>NW_022688288.1:0-935 GCF_011630105.1 Anneissia japonica | reverse complement strand
GGCCTTTATTTCCGGGGCCATTTTTTCCGGGGCCATTTTTTCCGGGGCCATTCTTACCGTACACCCCTTTTTGTTACCATTAATAATATATCTTTGTCAATTTTCCCTTTCTGCACTGACTTTAACTATGATGTGCATTACTAACACATTCAAAGACCACAAGTTTTAAAAATTCTATAATCAAAGAAACTTGGACTTTTAACATTTTAGAAGTGGGGGTGCCTTTAAGCAGCACCTATTCCATCTCCCAAATTTTGAGTTCCTGGTGTAGGAATGTCTAGGTACGAAGACGGCCTACAGTAGGCTAGTACTAGTACAGGGATGTATGGTAGGCGGAGCTACCTAGCATTGAAGTTTTCCACACAGTCGAAAACTATTAATTTCATGGCCCACAAACCACTTTATTAGCCACCCCTGCTTCTTGCCCATACTTAAATACACTCTTATTATTTAGACTCTTAGAGTTCACCAATGTTGTTATCCAGCCACCCTTAAAATGTCTACCTAGGGGCAGAGTTAGGGCCCCCTTTTTGAAAAAAAAAGAAAGAAAGAAAGAAAAAAAAATTGATCTCCCAAAACTCCTCAGAGGTTATTTTCAGACGACTAGAACACAAATATTTCGTGGGGGTATACCCCTGGACCCCCTATGGTAGTATTATCTCCATCGGCCCCACTTTCGGCCAACCCCCCCTCCCCCCATCTCCGGATCTGCCCCTGCTACGACCTTAGTTTTCTACTGCTACAGCCCTGCTACTAGTAGTAGGCCTTTTTAAGACCAGTAATACCAAGCAGGCTCAGGTACTATGCAAAAGTATATATTTTTGAGGAGGATTTTAAATTTACGCAGAGAATCACTAGGAAAATAGGTGCACAGAATCATAATCACTGCTTATACATTGGTTGTACATTCTGATGTACAGTAGGCCAAGGCCTCA
>NW_022688287.1:0-831 GCF_011630105.1 Anneissia japonica | reverse complement strand
GGGGGGGGGGGGGGAGCGATGTCCCCGACGAGGGGGCCGATGCCCCCGACGAGGGGTCAGATATCCCCGACGAAAGCAATGTGGGCGTGGTCGAGCTTCGGTTAAAAGGTTTCGAAAGCAGTACCCGAAAATTTTAACAATTTAGGGGTTTCAAAGGCTTATTTAATCGATTTTAGAGTCCACTAAAATGTAGAAAATACTGGTAGGAAAACTGGAGTCAAGATAAACTATTTTAAACTTTAAACTATTCAGTACTATTCAAAAAGTGCACGTGCATGTGCACGTCCGACGTGCACATGGCACGACGAATAGGAGGAGTATATTTATGTGTCAAAGGTTATGTTTCTTATTATCTGGCGGCCGCCACATACATATCTGGAAACTCTTAAAGTTTAATTCACTGGTATAAATGAATAATCTTTAACCTTTAACCTTTCGTACAGAAAAAAATCGCGAGTCTATTTTTAACATACAGTTTATGCTGTATTCTCGTCCATTCGTATTAACGTTGTCAATAAGATCACATGCGCCAATAATTTCCACCAGTGCTTTCTTGGTATTACTATTAGCCCAAGACGGTGCGTGAGATCTTGATTAGTTTGGACTTGTAAGTAAGATGTTTATTTTGATATAATTTTTCATATTGCATTAATTTCGATTCATTATAACGCTCAGTGATGGCGCCAGGATTTGCCCGACTCTCAAAAGTGTTCCATGGGGTCGAAGCCCCAACATATATGACAGATTTGGGGATTTAAAGGCTTATTTAATCGATTTTGGGTCTTAGTAATATGTAAAAAATAAATATACATTTTTTTTCTCCCCAACGAA
>NW_022688286.1:2392-3353 GCF_011630105.1 Anneissia japonica | reverse complement strand
AGTATCTCTTTTATTAGTCGATCAATTAATGGTTGTGAATATTATGAGTTTGAAACCAAATATAACTGTTTAACAACATAATTAATGACGAACAGTTTTTTTTTATTCACTGGAATTCTTAACAAAATCGACTGTTGTGTATTATTGGTCATATCGTACTAAGAGTTTAAGAGCGTGAGAGAATAAAGATTCCTTCTTAATGAACAGTATTAAGAGTTTAAGAGCGTGAGAAAAGAAAGATTCCTTCCTAAGGAACACGTATACAATGTGCCCGCTGTAATCGTCGTGTTGGAAGCGAAGCCGAGTTTGTACGAAGTTTGATTATTGATTCGTCTGAAGATGCTAAAAATTGTAAGTCTTTAATATTTATTGACAGGTAGTATGAAACACACATAATCAGTTTCCAATTTTATAATACAGTATATATATATATTTATTTATAATCTTTGAGATGATGACACTGCCGGCTATCTTATTGTGAGATAATCAAATTGTGGAATAAAATTACATGATCAAGGCTTAAATTACGATTTTAAAAAGATATACACTGTTATGAAAATAAAGTTTATGTTTAGTATTAAATGGTTAATTAATAATGATTGAACATTTTGTTATTTGTTAGCATCACCATATTATATTATGTTTATTATTGTTTTTATATAGCCAGATTTTGTATTCTAAAGTTATTATGTATCACGGAGTGTAAGCATGTCGCTTACTTTCAACCGTCTGTCTGGAAGGTAGCCGATCAAAAGCACATGGTTTGCTGTGAAGCACATTTAATTAACCGAGGACTCTACCAAAAATTTATGGGGGAATGAATTTCGTAAAGTAAATTCAATATAATAATTTTCCAGTGGTCCCAAGTCTCCCGGATCTCTCTGGAGTCTCCCGGAAATTGTTATGGTCTCCCGCAAGGAAGCAAAAATCTCCCGGAAATTTACTTATCTCCCAAAAATTC
>NW_022688286.1:0-2379 GCF_011630105.1 Anneissia japonica | reverse complement strand
CAGGCAGCTATTCTGTCTTTATCTTGCCGCGTTACTGTACTCATGGAGATATCCATGCTGTACTGCATAGCAGCAACGCGTGTCTACATTCCCTGAGTTGGCGGCGTTCAAAGAGAATAAGAGGTGATTAACCTCGTGTTTGCTTCTCCTTCTGAATACTGTAGTATTGTGGGAACCTACTTACAGGAACGTTTCTCACTGAATTCACCGTTACTAGGCAACCTGCAGTACTAGTAACTTGATATTAGGCTTTTGCCTGTTACAGAGAGATAGCTTATGAATTAACTATTCCTTTTCCTTAAAATATTTCTTTATTGTTTTTATGCATGGCCTATATCTAGGCCTGTAATGTTTGGAACAATAGTCTAGGCAATTCATCTATTTTTAGCGTACTTGCCTATCTACCGTACTTTATTGTTAAAACGTAGGCCTACTCTTTATACCAACTTCACTGTTGCCTGTTACAACTTACTTAGGCCAAGCTAACCATTGCATTGTTTCCTGTGTAAATATGCAATTAAATGATAGTAAATATATTTACACAACACAATGAATGAATCATAACACATAGCGAGACTATAACTATATAAATAAAATTAAGACCGTATTTCGATAGGAATTTTTAAGCACAACTGAGTAAATGTATTACAGTAAGTACATGCCATTCACGTATTTCTTGTTTTTATAAAAGGCCTATGATATTTATCAGTAATAAAAGTACAAACACGGTTCAAAAATATTCTGGTCATAGCTTTTATTTCAAAACTACAAAATAAATACAGTACTGTATGTTTAACAAGTTTAAAAACTTCATTTCATTTTTCAGTTGATTACTGAAGCGACCTTGCTGATAGCAGACGTTCCCAGTTCAATTGTAGCCGTAACCAACCTTCAATAAAGAAAATACATCGGTTATTCTGACCTTTATTTGCTTAGATATTTTATTGATACATTAATAGCCTATATACCGTATATTTTGTTTTCCGATCCTACAGAGATAATAAAGAGTAACAACACTGTAAATAAATTGAAACATACTTCGATAGGAATTGTTAGGTGGTTATACGAGCCTATTTCTACCTCCGAAGTAAGTTACAGTTCCGAAAAAAAAAATGTATATCACAGTATTCTTTAAATTTTATAACCTGCACTACCGACTATTAGCGAAATAACTTTACCTCTCAAAACTAACTCGCTCATTGTCCGCCTGACAATAGAGAGATCGGGCGTGCCGCGAATTACGTAATACTTTACCATAAACTTTTTTGACTCGCTGTCCAACGTGGACCGCACTTATACCGCGATTTCCGACTTTTAACAGGATGTAGATGCTAAACAATTACGTAATGGACCACTCGCTGAATACGGGCGCTCAAATTTTCCACGATTATTTTCCGCGGAAACGCAGGCAAGGGTAGATAATATCTGGATGGTATTGTAGGGCCTTTTGTTATAAAGCTATTTATTTCTAAGTATATTCTAGCAGCTATATTACAATGAAAGATTCGTGAACAAAGTTTGAACACCAAGGTACTAGAAGTCTAATTGAATGATTTTTTGTAATTAAAGTTCTCTTATAATACCTGTGGCTGAACGAGTTAGTATGAACACAGGTAGCAATTGATGGCTTAAACCAGGAAAGGGGAGGGGAAACGGGCGTTGTTTGAACTAAAACTTTTATAAAATAGACACGCGTGCCGATAAAGTATATCAATTGCTCAATTTCAATTGTAGTGGCATTCCTACATAAATATCTGACTGAAGAAACTGACATGTGAATTTAAAAGAATACATAGGTAATAGCATGTTATGGAAAAAATCATCCTGATTGTAGTGAGCAGATTTAAAATGTATTCTTAGTGTTGCTATGCAAAAAGAAAATATTCAGTTAACTCCAACAATACAGAAAAACATGAAAACATGAAGCAAAAGCATTTTATAGTGCATTGTACTCTCAGAACATAGGCGGTAGTGTAGGACTACTGGCCTAATGAAATAAAAACTACAAAAATGTGGACCAACTTTCGTGTCTACTGCCCTCTGTGCAGTAGACACTTTGAGCTCAGTTTGTCAATCCGGAAGTGTAAAGTCCGGAAGCGTAAAGTTGTCATTATCGTAATTGGTGACCTGTTTGGGAGAACAGAATCATTCAATGTGCGACACCTTGCTCCTTGGTTTGCGCATCAATGCCCCAATGCTTGTTCTTGTTGTAGCTCGCTATCCTAGGCCTTCTTCTATGGCCTATTACTATTGCACTAATTTGGACACTTGGCACCAGGAAAACGTATATTTAATACTAGAGAAAATGTATATAGTTGAGACTATTTGCTTGTTTGTACCTTAACCCAGTCGTGTGGGAGTTGATGCTACTGTAGCTCT
>NW_022688285.1:0-1119 GCF_011630105.1 Anneissia japonica | reverse complement strand
GTTCTGGACCCTATATAATACGTTCTGATTGGTCTATTTATTGACAATCCAGAAAAAAAATATATATTGTGCCTAGACCCAGTAACTTTATTAATTTGTTATTCTGTAATTATCATCGTTAATATTATTATCATTATATATAATTAGGCCAAAAAAAAAAAAACTTGTTTAGCGTCACCGCCCGACCCATATATTTTAGCCGCCTCTCATCTTTTTTTTTTTTTTTTTTTTGGTAAAAAAATGCTGAAAATCGACTAAAAAATGCTGATTAATAGAGGAAAAACGATCGTTTTTTCATCTTCAGCACAGGGAACAAGATGTGAAGTGCGCCACCAAGTGTGTTTTCTTTTTCTGCAGAAAAAAATAGATTCTCTCACACATTGTGCTTGTTAACAGAAATCGCGGACAATTTGATCGTAGGCATACATGTTTTTATTTGGTTCTTTTTAGATAATAAACAATGTTTTAAATATGATAATAATAAATTACTATGACTAGAAAAATAATAGGTTACGACCTACGCTTCAATTGACAGATGTTTTAGGCCTAGCCTAAGTACTACCTAACTAGGCTAGACCCCTGGCATAGGCCTAGCCTAGCACTGCAGCAGTTTGCCTACGGAACCACAATGCTTATTAAAACACATATTGTACAAACAAACCTTTTATGTAAAATTTAGTGTCTGTTATAGCCATTGTAAAAAATTTGGCTTGGCACCAATGCAGTTTTTTAAAGCTCTAGGCCTACGAAGCCTACACATTAGGGCCTAGGCTAGGACTAAGTCAGCAAAAAAATTTAAAAAATTAAAAAAATCCGCCCCCCCCCCGCCCCTGAAAATTTCTGAGGGTGTGACGCTAAACAAGTATATATATATATTTTTTGGCCTTATTATATTATTACATCTTTATCATTGTCACTATCAATATCGATATCATAATCATTATAGTTATGGTTATTATTAGCCATTTATATAATTTTTATTTGTTTATGTATTGAAGCTTTGTTAATGTCAACAGATATACAAAAAAAAAACAACTAAATGAACAACAAACAAACGAATTAACAACAAACAAACGAACGAACGCACAGGAAAGGAAAGATCAATTCAGGGAACGAACG
>NW_022688284.1:0-506 GCF_011630105.1 Anneissia japonica | reverse complement strand
ATTAAGTGTAACATCAAAATGTTAAGTATTTTTATTCAAGCTTTCTGATTTTACCACAGATAGAATCTTTAAGCAAGAGTTTTTTATACCTTGTTTCGAGAACTTATATTTTTAAAGATCGTTAGAGGAGGGCAGGAAAAAATAAAAATAAAATTATATTTTCTTATTTAGCAAATAGTTTGGCCAGAAACATCCTGACGGAGAAGAAAATAAAAATAAAAATTTTCATTGGTGAATGTAAAGAGTGAAGTAATGAGATGGTTAATCGCTTTATATTTCTATAATTAGGTTGAAATATATGTGGCAAAGACAAGCCAAACCAGTCACTCGTCGCAAATCGTGTTTCAGAGAAAATGGCCAAAACATGCTGGAATGTCAACATTTTAAAAATTTATTTTATTGCACTAAACTAACCTTTATATATCTACACATCATTCTATGCTGTTATTTTCCCCATTTTCAATGTTAAAACAATACTTTTAAGGATTTAAAGATAGTTTCTGCAT
>NW_022688283.1:0-627 GCF_011630105.1 Anneissia japonica | reverse complement strand
AGTTTCCTCTCAAAAGTTTGAACGGTTCGAGAAACAATTATTGGTTTGACATTGACATATATATATATATATATATATATATATATATATATTATTATATATGTATATAATATTAAAGTAGAGCTAAATAATTAACAGAAATAAATGTAAATTTCTTTACTTTTCATATTTTTATTCAACTACAAACGTGTCTGTTTTGTATATTCAGAAGAACTGACTACACTCATCAGGTAAATATACAACTGGTAACATTAAGTAAGTGCTTGAATGAAATATATATATAGATTAAAAGGCAAAATACTGAAAAACAACAATGCTGTGAGAAACAATGGCTGGATCTCGGTAGAGATACAAAAAAGATAAGCAACAGCTAAAAACTAAACGTAAGAAAACAGCCAGAAATAGAACCAGAGCTTTCGGACAACACTAGCCCTTCCTCAGTGGCGAGTGAGTGAGGGTTGAAAAAGCCAGATAGTATAAAGTAAGAATTTCATGCAAGCATGATTAGAAACAATAGGCTAGGTAGGATTAGAATAAACAGCCTAAACAAGTAAACAGGAAGGCCAAAACTAAACTTTAGAGTCATGCCTCAATGAATAAGCTAAATGATTTATCCAGAATAATTTG
>NW_022688282.1:0-884 GCF_011630105.1 Anneissia japonica | reverse complement strand
TGTACAAAACTAACTTTAAAAAAATGTACACTGCCGAAAAGTACTGGATTATTTATAGTTTGTAAAAATGAATTTTGGAAGTGAACTCTGCATGCCAGTTAGTTGTCAAGTCTTTACTCGTCGTACGTAGAGTTAGACGTAGGCTAGTAGGCCTGGACATAGGAAGCCTGCCTTTTTTCTAAACTCTAGGCCTAGCCTCCGAATCAATTAAATAATTATGTTATGTAATGTATTATATAAAGCATTGTAAAATATTAAAGTTGTACTGTATAGATTGTTATACATGTGCAGTGCAAAATAGAATAAAGTATGTAGGTGGCAGATGTATAAGTCCTTTACAGTGCTACAATAGTCTATGCTGTTACTAAGGAATAATGGGTTGTTGATTTGAAATGGAAGGCCACCAGAATTTCCTTTTTTACTTTTACTTTTGACAACAGAATATACATCAACCCCCATTCCCCTACAGTCAACTCTGCCGGGCTACAATATTACAATACAATAGTACAATATTAGCTTAAAGTGTTACGTTTTTGTAGGTGGGTCCACTATCTAACACAAAATACATATTTTCCCGCAATTCGATACTTCTCTGAAAAACATCTTATTGTGGACGTGACATAACAATTGTGGGGATAAAATGCTGGTCGATTGGTATTTAAAGAAATGGCGCTACTTTATTTTGATATTGTGACCCACATCGCACCTAAAGATTGAGAAAGATGCATTAAAGCAACAACAGTACATATGGACATTTGAGGCATGTCATGGCGAAATGGTTAAGTTGTCGCACAGGCCAGTATTGAGTAAATGAGCTATAAAATATTGGAGCTCAAAAAATTGCATAAAATTCCAAATTTGTTTTATTGTCTTATTAAACATGT
>NW_022688281.1:0-3027 GCF_011630105.1 Anneissia japonica | reverse complement strand
TGGTGAGAGAGACATGTGGTTTTCTTTTACGTCAGATAAAATGTGCAAACAAATTTTAATATGTTCATGTAAACACTGTTTGGTAGATATATGAAGAGTACCAGAAACCGGAGGATCTTAAGAAAAACCACATGAAAGCAAGACAAAAAGCATTAGAGGAATACAGCAGAAACGCAGATGAAATGACAGAAAAGGAGACACGAAATTTTGAAGAAGAAATGAGGTTGAAGAGAATGGAATGCAACAAATTAAATGAACAGAGAAATGTAAATACACAATTAATTGATAATAATGACAATAATATTAGCAAATACAAATAATAAATACGAAATATAAAATGAAAAATAATTAAATTCATTATTATACCAAAGATTAAAAGTACGAGCGAAGTTGGAGGAGGTAATGTTTTCACCCCTGTTTATTTATTTATTTATTTATATGTTTTATTTATTTATGTGTGTCTGTGAACAGCATACAGTCCACAGTTCTTATAAGAAACTCGTCAAACAATGTTCCTTGACCAAAGATCTGGAGGTGACGAAATTTTGAAAGGTTAGGGTCAAAGGTCAATGTCACAATCAACGAAAAACTACTTTTTTTATATAACAGCATACAACCAACAGTTTTTTTTTTTTATAAAAAATTCGTCAAATTTGGTCACAATGTTCAATAACTAACAATCTAAAGACGATAAAATTGGAGGTGATTAAACTTTAAAGGGTTGGGTCAAAGGTCAAGGTCACAATCGACAAAATAATTTTTTTATATATTACAGCCTATAGTGCACAGTTTTCATCAGAAACTCAGCCACAATATTCCATTAGGATCTGGATGTGGAATTTTGAAGGACTAGGGTCGAAGGTCAAGGGCACAATGAACGAAAAATCATTTTTTAAACTGTTTGCCGTATAGACATGTGTGTGTGTGTGTGTGTGTGTGTGTGTGTGCATGTGTGTGCATACGTGGTTTGCAAAAGAAGTGTAACAAAGTAGCATTCATTTTACAGCGATTCGTGTGAAAACAATTTGGTGTGGTGGCTAGAAGAGTGTTTTCCAAACTACAGACCCCGGGTTCGAATCCCATGATGTCTATTTTTTCCCTTATCTTTTGTTTCATTTTATGGTTATTGAAATATCTTGTGTAAACCACTTCGGCCCTTAATGGAATAATAATATAATGTACTATGTTTAATCTACCCACCATAAATATTTCATCCGTCTCCCGGATCTCTTCAGTATAAGCAGTGTTGTTGTGTAGTGTTTGTCCTGAGCTGGTTCATTCTGGTCGTAGGGTGTGGCGCCATCTGTTGTTGTGTGTCATATGTCATGGTAATTTATGCATGAAACTGAAACACACATAGGACAAAAAAACAAAAACAAAACGGGAAAAGAAAAAAATGAAAAATACACCACACATCTGTGTGTGTGTGTGTGTGTGTGTGTGTGTGTGTGAACAGCCTGTAGTCCACAGTTTTTATCGGAAACTCTTCAAACTTGGACACAATGTTCCTTGACCAAAGATCTGAAGGAGATAAAATTTTGATGGTTCAGGGTTAAAGTTCAAGGTCTCAATCGACAAAAAAATACTTTTTATATAACAGCCTACAGCTAACAAAAATCAGAAATGCAATATACCTGGTCAGTCATTCATGGCCAAATATCGAAAAGTGACTAAATTTCGAAGGGTCAGCGTCAAAGGTCAAGGCCACAATCAACGGAAACCTTCATTTTTATATAACAGCATACATCCAACAATATTTATCAGAAATTCGTAAAACTCAGTCATAATTTTCCATGACCAACATTTTAAAGATGATTAAATTTGAAAGGGTCAAGGTTGAAGGTTAAGGTCACAATCGACAAAAAAACTATTTCATTTATATAACAGCCTACAGTCCACAGATTTCATAAGAAACGCGGCACAATATTCCATGACAAAGATCTGGAAGTGACTAAATTTTGAAGGGTCAGGGTCAAAGCTCTGAGGCACAATGAACGAAAAACTATTGTATAAGTGTGTTTGTATGCTTACGGGGTTTTGCCGAAGAAGTGTAACAAAACGTACATACCGGGCATTCATTTTACAAGCGAAAACAGTTTGGTCGATGAATGGGTAGGAAAGTTTTTTCCACACTATGAATAGCGGGTTCGGATTTCAAGACATTTTTTTTTTAATGTTGGTTTTTCATTTTTTCTTTCATTATCTTTTTTATTGTCTGTACTAAATATAACATCTTATTACCAGTAAATTCATTTAAGCATCAGCACTGCACTGATTGTATTTTCTGCGGACAGTATGTGTGGGAAATTTATATAGATGAGAATTATGATGTTGGCGGAGGTCTGCACTGTCAGAGTGCATTTTAGTTATTATAATAATTATTATTATTATTATTATTCTTTTAATTACAGAACGTGTTAGGTATAACCCAATAAAGAAACTATTACATTTTCGTGACTGTTCGGAGTAGGGTGTGAATGTGAGGACCATTTAAATGGATTTTAGAAGGAAAAAAAACGTCCTTGACAAGATATTTCAAAAACATGCTTAAATTTTGGTGACCATCCGGAATAGGGTGTGGATATGAGGACCATTTAAATAAAAACGTCCCAGACCAGATATTTCAGAAACTATTCAACTGATATGAATAAAACTTTCGTGAAAGCATAACCAAGGTACAAGGAAGAAATTATAAAGTGTAGGTGACGATCCAAATTCGGCTCTCAGACCTAAATATCTCGAAATGGATCAATGGATATAAATGAAAATTGGCAGAATAGCTTGTCATGCTTTGAAAAAGAAGTGTGTCGATTTTGGTCACAATTCAAAGTAGGGTGTAGATATGAGGACCATTTAAAAATAAGTTTACCGTATTATCGCAGGCAGAAACAATAGCTATATGGTGAATATTTATAGTAGTGCAATTACAGTAAAGGTGTACTGCGTTTTATATGTACAAACGTAACTTTTTTCGGAGCTTATTGGGAATATTTTTAATTCACCTTTACATTTAAACATATGACGCTA
>NW_022688280.1:0-509 GCF_011630105.1 Anneissia japonica | reverse complement strand
TACTTCGTCCTCGGACTCGACGAACCGTCTTGCTTGGTTCAGAAGCTGATGAAACGAACATGCGTACTCTCCGATCAACCCTCCGTAGGCGGTGGAGCTCGGTCGGTAGTCCACGACGAATGGGATGGGACGGGGGTTTTCGTTCTCTTCAGAGTTGCCGACGAGGACGTCTTCGCTAACGTCGTCGTCCACTTCCTCTTCGGATTCGCACGCAGAACTTCCGGAACATGCGTCGTCGACGACGTTGTAGCTGGGACCGACGTTATGGCGACCGGAAGGTTCCCGACGTTGTCGTTGAGACCCTTCGCGTCTGCAATCGTTCAGTAATCGGCGCAATTTGCCTACCTCTACACTTCGGCCGTAATTTACTGTTTCTATTTCGTTCGTCAGATAGGATGTATGTCGAATTAATTCTTTGTTCATTTGCGCACAATCGGCCGCCTTTATCCTTTCCTTTTCCAATGAACGTTCCACTTCATCGAGGCGTCGTGTGAGAAGTTCTCGACATT
>NW_022688279.1:0-589 GCF_011630105.1 Anneissia japonica | reverse complement strand
CCCATACGCCAGTGCCTGGCTCCCAGGCAAAGCCTGAGCCTCGGCCGAATGCAGACTGTTAGCTCAAATTAGGAAATTTTAAAGTAATTCGTACATAACTCGCACAGGCTGTTGTTCGCAAAAGTGAATCTTTTCTCCGCTCGAACTAACATCCGCTCGAACTGGCATTCGCTCGAAGTGGCATCCGCTCGATTTGACTGGATCCCGGGCGCGATTTTTTTTCTCCGTACGAAACATTTGCATGAAACTCCACTCTGGTCGTCTCGGATTGATTCGACTCTAGTTTGATACGAACAAGAGCAGGCACTTCGCAATGTCGTGACGCTCGAGTATTCTATTACCTTTACTGTACTGTTCTTTACATATGTTTACCTACGGTAGGCCTATGAAATCTTACCGATTTATGGGATGTAGACTACGTCTGTAACTAACTGTGAGCTTCTTGAATGTTATCAAATGTACTACAACAACAACAGCTAGTACCCCCTTCTATAGTAGTACCAGTGGTAAATAGGTACATCTATCAAAGGCAAGGCAATTCAACAGAAGGACGCACATCTCGGGACATCAAAGGTTATAACTCTGGCAT
>NW_022688278.1:0-761 GCF_011630105.1 Anneissia japonica | reverse complement strand
CATGGCGTTTTAGATTTGAAGGTCGATAACATTATAATCTAATTTTTTTGGGATTGTTTTTTAACATTTTAAAGGAAGTAATCGTTGGTTTGCTTTTACTATTATAATTTATATACTGTATTGAATTCTAACATTAATCCTATTCAAGTCTAATTATTATTCAGTAGGCCTATGTTTAGAAATTATACATTTGCATCTATGCTTTATCACTTTATAGAGTTCTTTCTATTTTACTATTCTCGTTATTAGTTTCCTGTCCAGTTGCTAATATTGATATTGAGTGCACCAAGGAGCAGTATATCGATATCCATACCGTAGAGGCGTGTCACCATAAGCGCAATGATTGCGGAGATGTAATTGATAGGTGTGAACACGGCCAGTGCGTAACGGATTTAGCGCGAACCAGTTGTAGCGGGGAGGACGCGTGTCATCTATCAGATACAGACTTCATTGAAAATTGTGGTGTACATGATCACGAATCAGTGACTCTTACATATACATGTGCGTATCCATGTTAACTGGATATATATATATATATACATATACTATGTATATATACATATATACATATACATATAATAAGAACAGGCGATACATCTTCTTTTTTTTTTTACATCGGATTGTATTTTGTATTTCTCATTCATACGACTTACGCTAAGGAAGGACACATGCGTGTCAGAAATATTCGTGTTGAATAAATGTTATGTCTCTATTATGTCGACGTATGCAATCGTTTTATTTTTTATTTACGTTTATTCTTA
>NW_022688277.1:0-1012 GCF_011630105.1 Anneissia japonica | reverse complement strand
TTCATTGTTGTTAAGGAGAGATTGGCATCGGAACATTTTGCTCCAAGTTGGCGAAGCAAGGCATCCGTACAGAAAGTGGTGTTAGAGCCATTATCTAAAAATGCGTATGTTTCAACAAACCTGTTACCTCCTTTCGCTCTTACTCGTACAGGAACAGCAGCTAAACTTACACCTGGTCCTTTACATTTAGAAGCCATGCTAATGGTACTTGAATTTCCTGAGTCTGTGTTGATGTATGTTGGTTTTCCAACACTTTGTGGTTGACGTTTTGATGTTTCAGTTTGAGTTTTATTAGTTGGGTGGAGAAATGTAGAATGCTTTTCTGTACAAATTTTACAGAAGCTTGGCTTAGGGCAAACTGCCACATAATGTCCAGTAGACAAACAATTCATACACAATCTTTTTTGACGAACAAATTCTAGTCTTGCTGGCACAGATGTTTGCTTAAATTTGCCACACCTAGACAACCAATGCGTCCCCGAACACAAGGAACACTTTCTTTGAAATGTCTCTACTTCCACTGCGTAATTGATGCCTTTGATATTTTGTTTGACATTTTTGTCCTTTGATCCAATAACTCCAAAAACCGGATGAGTGGTAGCTCTGGCTTTAGCAGTAACGAAATCTGCAATGTCTTTAATGGTGACATCTCGATTTTCCTTTTGAATGATCTGATCTACCTTGTCGCGCCAAGATGATTGTATGCGATAAGGTAATTTGCTGATGATCTTTCTGAGATTGTCGGGTGCGTCAAGCTTTTGTATACAGTTAAGTTCTTCAAGTGTATTTACACAACTTAATAAGTTAATTGAGAATTTTTGCAACGACTCACCGTCTTCGGGCTTGATGACTGGGCCGTCAACCAGCTTTTTCACGTGAGCTGTGGCAATGATATACGGTTTCCCATATCGTTCTTCTAGCAAAGACATTGCCTTGGCATAGCCGTTCTTCATTACGAGGCAACTTCTCATGAGTTCCTGAACGCTACCTTGTGTATATTGTATTAGGTAAT
>NW_022688276.1:0-895 GCF_011630105.1 Anneissia japonica | reverse complement strand
TGACACACCAAAACCAAATGCATTAGAAATAGCATATAAATAAATAATAAGATTTGTATATCGCTCAAATCCATTTTAAAGAAATGATCAAGACGCTTAAGAATACAGTGGATATTGAAAAAAAAAAAAAATGGGAAAAGACTATCAATTGACGCACGCATTACAACAGTAAACTGACACACATGTCAGACTTTAAGTGTACTTTTGTTTACTGTAATTTATTTTGTTTTGTCCTTGTTCGTAGTAAGTAAATTTTTCATGATATGCGACACATCAAAATTCTTCCGAGACCTAAACATTGGGTGAAAAAACATTTCCCCTTCTATGCAATTTCTGAAAAGTCAAATATGACATGTTAGCAAGTAAAGCAATCCAAATTCTTGGGTCTTTAGTGACTCCACAATCATGTTGCAAAAGTACAGCAATAATCCCACTGTTATTTGAAGAACAAAGAGATGGTGATCTATCTGGTAACATCACTGACTTCTTTGCCAGAAACATTACCAAGAGTATATCTACTACCTTATTGTAAGGTTTTAAAAGAAATTATACCATGAAACTGTGACAGTGGAGTTGAAAAATAGAATACAAGTACATGGAACAATAACAGGTGTGGATGTTGCAATGAACACCCACCTAAAATTCGTTAAAATCACAGTGAAAGGAAGGGAACCTGTTCAGATAGATATCTTGGTTGTTAGGGGCAACAACATCCAATACTACATCCTCCCAGATAGTCTACCACTTGACACGCTATTGGTGGATGACACACCAAAACCAAATGCATTAGAAATAGCATTTAAATAAATAATAAGATTTGTATATCGCTCAAATCCATTTTAAAGAAATGATCAAGACGCTTAAGAATACAGTGGAAATTGAAAAAAAAAATGGG
>NW_022688275.1:0-3258 GCF_011630105.1 Anneissia japonica | reverse complement strand
CCTATGCATACACACACGCATACACCCCCATACATGCATACACATAAACACATATATACATACATATACATATAGGTAGGATGTAGATCGCCTCAAGGTTTTCTTATATCTGCTCAACCGCGATATCGCTACATATTTCTTTATTTGTTTTGTATATAACAATTTATTGCTATTATTCGGAAGACCTACTACAGTAGTAGTTGAAAGTAGCCTAGAAAACAATGTTACGGTATTATCTTCATTTGCAAAACATAGTATTAAAGCAGTTTCTTGGAAGTGAAACTTAATGTGGGACATGAGCCACGCCATAAAAATGTAATGAATATTTTTTTTTATACTCAATCTGTATAAATCCATGGATATTTAAATTATAATATTTTATAAATAATGTTTTAACGTAAGATGTGTTTTCATCTTGTTTTAAAAAAATATTAACCATTCATTTTTTTAATTGTTTTATTATCAAATAGATACTATTTAACATTAGCAGAGTATTTTAAGTCTCTATTTTATAAACATTGAACGGTAGAAATCATTGGTAATATACAATGACAGCAATTCAAATCTTATTTCATTAGTCTTCAAATTTTATTTTCACGAGGCATGGCAATATATCTTTAAACATAATTAAGTTACCTTACTGTACCAATTCAAATGGGTGATAAATATATTTTCAGTTCACATTCTTAAACATTTAACAGTTTTCTGAATAATGCAATTCAAACATGCATTCTGCAGGAAAAATAGAACTTATAGTCCTTTTAGATTTAGATATGTATTAAATATAATTCTTTTTTTTCGACTTCAATCATTTGTATAATTGATCTTGAATTATATTTTCCAGTTTTGCACAGTGTATACAGAATGGAATTGAAGCCAAAAGCATTTTCTGACGAGGAACATCAGCAACATAAAAAGAATGTTTCTGATTTAGCAAACAAACTTTTTGGAGGTATGGAAACTATGAATGAAAAGGAGAAGTTAAAATTTCTTGAAGAATTAAAGAGGAGACTTTGGGAATCATTTGGAGTTGATGCTTTAGCAGTTGGTATGTAGAAAATATGTTATTATCGTATATTAAACATGGTCAGGATTTAGTAAAGGCGTTTGTTAATAATACAGAGAATAGTAATTATTTTAAACAAGATAATCTGTGATTTCAAACCCTCGCCTTGTTACACCATATTTATACTGAAAAAATAATAGCAATTAATTGCAGGCCGACAGGACCCCTTCATCATAAGCCTCCCGTGGGCCATCAATCGGACTATTCTGCACACCCTCCGGACCGCTTCCATGCTCTTGCCCACGGACTTCCCGCTCGAGTCCGCTAGGCCTAGCCAACAGGGCCAATTGATACGCTTACGTTTGCTTTGTCGGCTGTTGAGATAATATATAATTAACATTCTAAAATCGGCATTTTATCTGCGATCAGCACCAAATTTAAGGAGACTGCTACCACCGATGCATTTAATTGACGTGTGAAAAGTTGAAGCAATTCTGCCGTGATTCGGAATAACGCATTATAAGCCAAAATCATAGTTTCAAGATATTGAGCAAAACGCGTTTCTTGTTAGCATTTTGTTATGGAAATGAATTATATTGAATTTTGTGTGTAAATGTACTAACTACACAACAGAAAAAACATACTGAAGTACTTTTTTATATATTTTTTTCTATAACCCAGTCAAAATGGACATAATGCGCTTTTCCAAATTAAAACAAAAGTCAATGAAGCATGAAAAATCTGATGTTAGGCATTATATCCAGTTTTGCCAGCAGAATGCATGCATTATTCTTTACTTAAGGACTAATGCAAAATAACAAATTAAAGTGAATTTTCACCAGGACTTTAGAGGTTTAAATTCCATTATATTTAAATAACTTAGAAAGTTTCTTAAGGGTTTTTGTTTATATTATTTAGCAACATTATCGCATTCACTCTCATAAAATATTTATTTACAAAATGTGTCTGATCTGATTTTAGTAAATGTTGTATTTCCCCTAAAATATGGTATGGTACATGTAAAATTTAAATTAAGTACTATCATTAACCACTACAGAAAGAACAAGCAACGACACTGTTAGTAGGTTTTTACAACATAAATAATCAGTTTATTTAAATTCACTATGAAGAATACCCGCCTTTCAATTTAATAAACAAAAAATAAATACCCAACTTCTAAACACACTTCTTCATGCCCATTTATAAATTTCTGTTTCCTTAAATTATAAGGATGTCTACTCATTTAAATATAGCTAAATATTTTAAATGTAAATTTAGTTATTACATCTAAATTCCAAGCATTGGCTTAATTGGAAAGTCTAAGTAAAACATTTTTAAGTTTGATATGTATGTATTTTATTTTGTTTGTTGAATGGTCTTAGTTACAATAATAATTATTAATATTACAGACTAAAATTTATATTATGTCCACAATTTGGTCATGGTCATATTGCAACTTATTCTTTAAAAGATGAAGAACAATTCATTCTTCTTTTAATAATTGGACTCAGATCAAAAACAAACTTGGTATTATACCCTATTATGCCCTTCCACCAGCTAGGGAACTAATTATATGCATCATTGTCTTCTGTGCTTGGTTGATTGCTCACTATTCAATGCTTGGTGGATATAATGCACTCTTCCGGATTTGTTTGCTTTGGTGGATGGATATAATGCGTAACTCTCATATTAATTTCATATTTATAAACATTTTTTGGGGTATATGATCAATTCACATGATAGATTACATCCATAGGATGCCCCTTAGCCAAAAATCTCAAAATTTTCAAAAATGGATATAATGCGTTTTTCCGAATCACGGCAGAATTCGTTCCAGTAGTATTTAACACACACACAGAAACGCGCTATTGCAGTACCCTTCAATTCTCCTTCTCCAGTTTTTTTTTTTTTTTTTAATTATTTAACTATTATTATTATTAATATTTAATTATTATTATTATTATTATTATTATTTTTATTATAATTTTTATTATTTTTATTATTATTATTATTATTATTATTATCATCATCATTATCATTATCATTATTATTATCATTATCATTATCATTATTTTTATCATTATTATTATTATTATTATTTTAGTATTTGTGCATCAATAGCAATTTTTTTTTCTTGGCCTACTTTATAAGTTTTTGTCAATTATTAATTTCTTTTTTATAAAATTTTAACAGAAGATTGTTAGACATACGGCTGGAAAATATTTAAAACATTCTAAAATCTGGTGTGTCTA
>NW_022688274.1:0-963 GCF_011630105.1 Anneissia japonica | reverse complement strand
ACGTATACGTGTACACCGGGGGGCCCTAGGCGGCCCCCTGTCCCTCAGCCAAGTGAGACTCGATTCGCTCCACTAGCACCCCCCCCCGCCGTCCGGGCCTTTAGCCCCTCCGTCGGGCAGGTCCTGGCGCCACCCCTGGTAATAACACTATCTAATAATGGAATTCAGTAGCTCACCTAGGCCTAAAATTGTCAATTAGTGAAATCAAACATGGTCTACCTACAAAGAACTTACTTTAGTTTGTCATGCACCAAAAAAAAAAAAAAAAAAAAAAAAAAAAAAAAAAAAAAAAAAAAAAAACAACAAAAAACAAAAAACCGTGGAGGCAGGTTCCTAACATAACATAAAACTAAAAAGGACCCGCTGGGTGTCCAATAATTTTCGTAACGTCGTAACATTCCGCATTCGTAAACCTTCCGCCGTATTTTCTTGGAAATATTCGCGAGAAATTATAATGAGCGTTGATTGGTAGTCGGTTCGTGATCAAAGGTGACGACTGGTACCGAGATTCACAGTCACTTACCTCGGCAAACCATTCGATGGCATAGTAGCTACTTTCAGTAGCCACAAAAACCATTCGACGGCATAGTAGCTACTTTCAGTAGCCACAAAAACCATTCGATGACATAGTAGCTACTTTCAGTAGCCACAAAAACAATTCGATGGCATAGTAGCTACTTTCAGTAGCCACAAAAAATTGATAACACGGACCTTCTGCGGACCCTTTTGACTTGGCGGACTCTCAATTATTCTTTCTTAATAGATTTTTTATGGACCATAGTTAACGTTATTTTCAGGCTCGATTTCTTGTTTTGATGAAAGGTTTAAATCTAGCACGCAGCATAATGCTAGGCGACTGGACGTTTAAATAGCGGTACACTGTACGCACGTCTATGGCGTGCCATTAGAGCGAATTAAACGGCCAGTTAAAAATCTTGTAAAGAAGGATTTACGGTAAAACAA
>NW_022688273.1:0-818 GCF_011630105.1 Anneissia japonica | reverse complement strand
CCAATTCCAATTGGTTTTCAATGGTCCCAGTTCCACTTGGTAACAATGGCTTTAATCAACTTCTACAGACTTACAAAATACACTATGAGTTCATATACAAACCATAATTTCTTTAATTTAAAACACCAACAAACATCATACGGTAGGGACATTACTTCCCTAGGGTCTTATTTACTAGCATACAGTACCCCTTCATTTATAATCGTTTTGCTAATGTCTTACTGCTAAACATACTGTACCTCAAATTCAAGGCTGCTTTATATAGTCTGGTTTAAATAAGCATTTTTTTGTAATGTAGTCCTAATACAAGAGTTTATTATATAAAACAATATTCAAGAACCATTTGTATTACAGGTGTGCATAAACCAGCATTCTTTGTGATATTGCAGCAGCAACTGTCCATAACCATGCCTTTTCTTGTCCGATGGTACCAAGCTAAATTAGTATGAATTATGACGTTAAACAAATCTATTTTAAAATATTGAATCACTGTGACTTGTACTAACATTTTTCGGAGTTCACTCTTGCTGAAAGATATAACAAAACAAAATCTTTAAAATGAATAATAATGGTAAACTTATACAGTATATAGAGTGCATATTATAGAAACCGCTATTAAATGTATTACATCCCTTTATTATTGTATTGAAATAGGAGTAATATACATATATGTAGCTAATGACAGACAGCAGTTACTTCTTTTTTAATAAAGAAGTAGTTCTCAAAACAGCTTTAGCCTACATTACAATTTCTATATCACTTAAGGCCTATATAGGCCTAATATATACACATTAAATTTGACTAACCTCTATCGTGTA
>NW_022688272.1:0-747 GCF_011630105.1 Anneissia japonica | reverse complement strand
GCCGGGCTAAATCATACAATACTGCCCCATTCTTAAAGTATGATAATTACTGAATTAACGATCATTAGCGACAGTACGCTGGTTTTGAAATGGCAAGCCTCATATGTCAGAATTTTATTGGCACTACAGTATGCTTTTAACAGTTCACTTGTAAAGCTATCCACACCACCAAGTTTTATGTGGCAAATATCGCTGATTTGCCCATACATGCGTATGATGATGTCATATACACAAAAAGCACATGTATTTTGTCATTCATATCTTGATAGTGGGGATGAGGATGTACTACCCACCAATCTTCTGGGTAGTTCTGACCATCCTTCCTGTATTTTTTTTTCTTTTCCTCTTTGTATACCATTTTTTCTCTTTGTTTCTACTTTTCGAGTACTCCACATATTAGAATAGTGCATAAAGGCACTGTATAAATGTGTCTATAAGTCGAGGTTTGGATTGGATTGGCCTAAAATACCAACACCGAAACCTAGACTTGAAAAAGGCTGGAGGATGTGTGGAGGGAAGGGAATAACGTGTCCATAGATGAGGGGTAAATGTCTCAATTCATTCTTTTAATTACTTAAATCTAGCAGTGGATATCACAAAGCCTACTAACTCAACCAATTAGCTAAATGTATCAAGCAACCAAAATTGAACTTCCTGGCTACTAAAGACCATAATAATAAAATATAACACTTGAATTTACCGTATATACATAAAGCCCAGCCCACGAATGAAGGGGGAATCTGTGTG
>NW_022688271.1:0-690 GCF_011630105.1 Anneissia japonica | reverse complement strand
TGCGTTACAGAACCTCAATGTCAACGCATTACCTTCCGAAGCACGGCGGAAAAACCTGTTTAAAAGAAATCATTTTTACCATAATTTGGACAATTGTCATTATATAAGTTGGTTTTTATTGATTATATAGCAGTTTTATACTCTTGTGTGGTAATATTTTAATAATTTTTGCACCCGTGTGGTCTCGAGTGGTCGCGAGTGGTCCCGTGTGTTCCGTCTGGTATTTAGTAGGACCGAAAAAATTAAATGTCGGAAAGTTGACAGGTAAACTATTAGTCCAACGGAAATACGGATTTGACTGGACAAAATTGCAACAAAACGTTTTATAATCTAAATATAAACTTAATTATATGTAAAAAAACATACTAAAAGTTTACCAAAATAGGACGTACATAAAGGTGTTTTTTATAACCAAAAGTTCAGCACTATTTGAAAGTAGACTTTTACACGGTACGTACTGCGGTTTTCAAACTTTTCTTGATTATGATTGGTCAATATTTAGGTCAACGTAGGTCATATCTGTTTGTTGCCGGAAGAGTGAAACCCGCGTGCGAGCTTCGCGATCGCGAGGTTTGGTGTGCGAATCACAGATATATTTCTTCCGCTTTACAGGAATTACAGAGCAATAAATATTGGAAATTAATTGGAATCATACCAGAGTTAGTTCATGTATGACCATGAAAAAAATTT
>NW_022688270.1:0-1360 GCF_011630105.1 Anneissia japonica | reverse complement strand
AAATAAATAAATAAATAATAAAAAAAAAAAATTAACAAAAAAAAAATTTTTTTAATAAAAAAATAATAAAAATAAAAAATAAATAAATATAAATAATATAATAAATAATGATAGAATGAGAATACAATACTTTGAGGGTATATAAAATAAATAAAAAATAAAATGCTGAAATTTTCTCATAAAAAAAGTTTGAAACAAATACAATAAAATATAAAGAAATCGTCAACGAAATAACATTCATGCATTTAAACTGCTGAATACAGTATATCAACAAAGAGTCAAGGTAAATTATTTAAAACTGTATACTGTATTGTTGTTCTATATACAGGGAGATAATAATAGGTAAAGTGGGTTCTGACACACTTGAGTTGTAAAATGACAAAATTGGAATTTTTAAAATTTAGAATCAGTAAAATCTCGTAGGCCTATATATTAAAATCACTTTAGTTTAGCACTTGAAGATAAAAAGTATATTTCATTCTCTGATCTGTAGTTTAAGAAACGTTTGAAAATAATATATTCAATGTCACTAACAACGCTCTATGCAATTCAATTTGATTATAATCGTATCCGCTTTCAACACTGTACTGTATTACCCACTTCGCCTCCGCTATCATCTAAAGTCAAATGCAATGCAGTCAGTCTCGTATACATTTATATAGGGCGATGTATGCAAATTAAAGAATCGTGAGAAAACAATTCCACACTGATGCCTAAAAAAAAAAAACCAATATTTCCAACAGTGCTATGCTATATATTTACCCAGTCAGCAGCATGCTGACTGGGTTCTGTTTCCTAGCAGTTTCTTTCTTTCTTTACCCAGTCAGCAGCATGCTATGTTTCCTCAAGTTTCTTTACCTAGTCAGCAACAACTGACTGGGTTCTGTTTGTTAGCAGTTTCTTCCTTCTTTCTTTACCCAGTCAGCAGCATGCTGACTGGGTTCTGCTTCCTAGCAGTTTCTTTCTTTCTTTACCCAGTCAGCAGCATGCTATGTTTCCTCAAGTTTCTTTACCTAGTCAGCAACAACTGACTGGGTTCTGTTTGTTAGCAGTTTCTTCTTTCATTCTTTACCCAGTCAGCAGCAGCTGACTGGGTTCTGTTTCTTAGCAGTTTATTCTTTCTTTCTTTCTTTCTTTCTGGCAACATTTTAAAAGGCTACTAGTGGCAAACTACTAGACCGATTTAATCAAAACTTGGTCAGTAGGACCGGTGCCACCTCCCATTTATGTGTTGTTCACAACTTTAGGTCAAATGTCACATTAGGGGCATTATGGTCAAAAAACCAAAAATCGTATAATGGTTAATGGTTATTAATTTATAGAGCGCAAAATACAAAAAGTCTCTAAGCGCTATCAGGCA
>NW_022688269.1:0-594 GCF_011630105.1 Anneissia japonica | reverse complement strand
ACGTCCGACGATGATCCGCGCCCGTGTACTCGACGTCCGTCGTCAGGAGCGGACACAATTTCTTTGGATTTCAGACAATTTTTTTTCGAAGTCTAATTAGAGACGACGTTCGTGTACTCGACATCTGTCGAGGATCGCGGACACTCGACATCCGTCGGCGGGTCGGGGATACGTTGATGGGACGCGGACGCGAGTGTGTACTCGACATCAGTCCGCGTACTCCACTGTCCGTCTACTCGACGTCCGCGAACTCGATGTGTGTCCGCGGGTCGCGGACGCGAGTGTGCACTCGATATCCGCCCGTGTACTCCACGTCCGTCTATTCGATGTCCGTCCGTGCACTCCGCGTCTGTCTATTCGACGTCCGCGTACTGGAGGTCGGTCGGCGGGTTGCGGACGCGAGTGTGTATTCGACACCCGTCCGCGTACTCCAAGTCCATCCGTGCAATCCGCGTCTGTCTATTCGACGTCCGCGTACTGGAGGTTGGTCAGCGGGTCGCGGACGCGAGTGTGTACTGGACACCCGTTAGCGTACTCCAAGTCCGTCCGTGCACTCCACGTCCGTCTACTCGACGTCCGCGTACTCGAATTCGG
>NW_022688268.1:0-705 GCF_011630105.1 Anneissia japonica | reverse complement strand
CTTGCAATTTCTGGCAAGATGACTGGGTTTTAAGCACTTAAAACAAAGTCGGTGACGTTTAATCATTTCATTCTTCTGGTCATACGGAATTTCTTTGAATCGTCGACAGTCCTTAAGTTCATGTTTGGTGTTGTGAATTGGGCAAGTGGTCGAATCCGTTGATATGTTTTCATTCACTTCAGTTTTCCTGGCGGTCACTGTTGGTTTACAATGTGCGTCACTCGAGTTCTTTTGCAAAAATGTTGAAACAGAGAAACTGGGATCATTCTGAATTTTCGCATGTTGCTGCACAAAGTTGACGAAGACTTCGAATGGTGGAAAGGAGACATTATGCTTTTCCTTGTAGTCGGATCCCTTCAACCGCCATTTATCTTGGAGTCTCTCAGGTAGTTTAAGCATTAATGGTGTTAATCCTGATGCAGAATCCAACACTAACAGCCCTGGAAAGCATTCTTTCTCCTTAGCATATTGAGCTTCCAGTAGAAGATAACCAAACTGTTCTAGTTTCAAATTATCTTTGGCTGCAATTTTAGGATATTCTTGCATTCTCTTAAGAAGATCTTGCTCGATAGCCTCTGAAGAACCGTATTTGGTTTCAAGAAATTTCCACATCCTTGTCAGACCTATTTCTGGCTTGTCAGCATGAATCGCATGGATAGGTGTAATCAATGTTTTTGGTTCTCTCTCTAATGAATCTAGGATCAG
>NW_022688267.1:0-568 GCF_011630105.1 Anneissia japonica | reverse complement strand
CACTCATTGACTATCACTGCGTTATATCTGAACAAGATATAATAATGTTTGTACTTTTTTTTTGTTTTCTTTCTTTTTTTTTCTTTTTTTGTTTTACAATAAAATTATTTATACCGTATGCGTATATTGACAATGACACCAATGTTGAAATACAGTGCAACTGTAAACTTAGTAATTATAACAAACCTAATGCATCCATATATTTTACAATTGACTTAAATACAGCTCATAGATTTGTACAAGTAGGCTTTTTTAATTCAGTTAATATTTTTATTTTATAAATCGAATAAGTAGCAATTGTATATAATTTGTTTTTAATGTCACACTCACATCCCAGCAGGAGCTCTTTAAAAGAACTTTTACTATAATAATAATCGATTTTAGAGTCTATTATAATGTAGAAAATACACAACTTTTTTTTATCCCCGACGAATTGTGCTTTTTCTCCCCCGGGGGGCAGCTTTTCCCCGGCAGCTTTTCCCCGGCAGCTTCCCCCCCCCCGCTCACGCCACCCCTGTTATAAAGCAGCTACTTGTGGCAAATTATATGCCATCTTTATGTTTCAGTT
>NW_022688266.1:0-1584 GCF_011630105.1 Anneissia japonica | reverse complement strand
AATAATAAAGAAGAAATAAGTAAAGAAGAAAACAATATGTGATTGCTAGAGTAGCATATCACCTATCTGCAATATAAATGTAAATCTATATGATGGTCAAGTAACAAGGATAGAGCCTGTGTTGTTTTTCAGAAAAGCTGCGAACAACAACAGGGGAGAAAGAATAATAAAGAAGAAATAAGTAAAGAAGAAAACAATATGTGATTGCTAGAGTAGCATATCACCTAATAATTTGAATATTGTATTTATACTGTATTTACATAAAATTTGAATTGAGTGGATGAAAACAAAGCACTATTTGAAAAGTTTACATTCAAAAAGTATGGTATGTAAATAATATAATAAAGAAATGTTCTCACTGTAGTTTTAGTAACTTCAGAATATAACATTCTTCCATTTGCATTGTCTGCTTGGCCTTTTCCGTTCTGGTCTGATCTGGTTTGATCCAATTTTGTCTGGTTTCCTTGAGTTTGAACTTGATTTGTTTGCTTGGATTCCACTTGTTTTGATGCAGCCTGGTTGGGTGTAAAAGGTTTTAAGCAAAAACATTGAAATTAAAATATACATTTTTATGTGTTGCTCATTCAGGTAGAATGGGCCATAAACTGTTCTCAAAACGATTCATCATCACTGTACAGTATGTCATTGGAGGTGTTCCAGTGGCAAATTTAGGTGGGTGAATAGGGTGGCTAATCACCCCTCCATTCTTAAAAAACATAAAATCCCAAATTTTAGAGCTCTAAAGTTTCCGCTAGGCTTTCTGTCAAGTCAAGAAAGGCCTTGGCCAAAACATGATGCAAGTTCCTGTCTACCACATTCCATTTTCTCACATGTAAAAAGTGAGACAGAATAATTCATGACAAAACAATGAATGGAAAGGGAAAGTGTGCCATCCACAGATACGGTAGACATGAAGTATGGGATTTCGTTAAAAGAAAACTAAACTGGTACAGTATTATTGTTCATCATATTATTATTCCATTTTGTCAGAAATCATTATTATACTGATGTTATATAATTAATTACTGTGTGCTAAAGATATAATTACATTTGGTTCTGAAGTCCTGTTTTATATCATCAGCATACATTCAATTTTTTAAATTTTCATACTATTGTATATTACTATTGTAAATATTAAACTAAGAGTAAGAGGATGCTAACTGATACAGGGCTGAAAATTAGCGGTCGCCCGGTCGCCAGTGGCGACCTTTTTTGGTGTTGGGCGATAATAAATTTCTTGGGTAACACCTGTCTGGCGACCCTTACTGGACTCATGCTAACCGATCGTCATGGGTGAAAACTATTTTGGATTAGCGAAAAAAAAAACCAACTGCTTTATAGCCATTTTGCAAAGGCTTATAAAATCATTTAAAAGTTTCAAATACTACATCGATTTTTGTTGTTTGAGCTCCTTTATTTGCAAATCCATAACCATGCAACATTTATTTGTGTTGTTGTATTACTAGTCTAGCTGCAAACATCATTACGTGCTTCGCAATTTGTTATTTTAACGCAGTGGATGCAGGGCAATGGGTGTATGACGACTACATGAAGGCAAATGTAGTACCGTAACCACTTGTACGT
>NW_022688265.1:0-735 GCF_011630105.1 Anneissia japonica | reverse complement strand
TGCCAAAATAATTGTTAGCGCTTATATATCAGCTTTTGAATATTAGTCTAGTTTTATTGTATTTTTTGCTAGCCCAGCCCTAAAATACTCAAGTCCCGCAGTACACAGGACCACCAACTTTTTACAGCCCTGAAGACAATACCGTAGACTGGTGAAGGTTGGCTCCTTACACTGAAATGTTGATGAAAATCTAAGCTTTTGCATTCTGACAGCATCTTTTTGAGATGTCAATAACAATGGCCTATAGCACAGTCTAGAGTACTGTATAGTAGTATTGTGAAAATTAAAAAAAACAACCAAACACAAAAGGAAAGGTGAAAGATACAGAAATGACCCAATTAATGGAAACAATGTTGGTTGTCATGAAACACACTACAGTACTGATGTTGTACATGACATATTTGTAACCCTTGACACCGTAACCCACAGATGGACGAAGTGCGGCCTGCGAAAATGAATTAAAAACCCATGTGTGTGGCCCGACCAGCAACATTGGCTACAAAACGCCTTGTTTTTTACAGCTCGACACCGATCATCTGTAAAAAGTAATATTAAAACTGAGAATAAATTGCTGTAAAAGCAAAACTTGAAAGTTTTTGGAAGCACACTGGAAACATCAGACTTATGTATAACCCTTGGCATGCTGGTAAACAGTTTTAAATCCACACCAGACAACTGAAAATTAAGGCTTCAATCGCAATAGATTTTCATGGTCCGAGAAACAGATTTCACTGT
>NW_022688264.1:0-841 GCF_011630105.1 Anneissia japonica | reverse complement strand
CAGCAATGCATAGTCTCAGTTAACAAAAGTGGGACCATTCTACAGTGTTTGTGATTAAGTATAAATAGCAAACAAATCGTTGACCTATTTTTATTCAAATAATAAAATAAATAGCGGTAGTATGTGAATGATACTGTATCGGGGCCAGGATTAGAACCGCTAATGATATGGCATTCTGATAACACATATTAAATTGGAAATAAGGAACCTTTCGTTGAAGGGCTATGACTGATACGACTATAACATTATGCTCCTATCAATGCCGTAGCCAGGATTTTCAAACACGTGTGACAATTAGGAGTGGACCCAATAATTTTAACGTGTGTTATTGACTGTTGAGTACGGCCGGTTTTCAAACTATACGTAAAAACAGCATACAGTGTGTAAAAAAACGTTCATTCTAAACACGTCCAGATCCTAAGCACATTCAGCTACATCTATTAGCAGAAGAGGTAGGGAAGGGAGGGGTAGAAAGGGAGGGGCGGCCTGCCAGACAGGCTAAGTATTTCCCCCTAGACACAAAGCAATTTTTTTCCCTTGTTTTTGAAAATTATAACAGCCCCACTATGGTTGTGGCTGAGGTTGAAAATAAAGGGTTTAGCTACCCTGGATGTCTAGAAATGACTTTAGATGGTTTCAAAAGGTCTTAATTTTCATTATTTGCTGCAAACAAAAAGGGAGGGACGAACATCAAGAATATCCACACTCCAATCAGTCAGTGATTGAAGGGGGCCCAGGAAGCCTGCCCAGGGACCCCCGCCCCTAATTTTTCTGAAAATTGTAAAAAATTAGAGAGAAAAAAAGAAAAACATATTCAAATTTTCTGTCTTAGAGTGCCATT
>NW_022688263.1:0-700 GCF_011630105.1 Anneissia japonica | reverse complement strand
GCTCAGGGACGCCGTCGGAGGCCACACCCGCCAGGTATACTACGCTTGCTCCACCAAGGACAAGAAAAAACTGGACGAATCCGACATACGCACGCTGGCGGGTGCCGAACTTGAAGCGTCGTCGCCACCCAAGGTAATGCTCGTGAACGGCTCCGAAAGGTACGTGATGGTCATGCCAGAAACCACCGTCAACGACGGTAACAGGAGGAACCTGTTCGAACTGACGGCGAACTTCAAGAGCTACAACGTGATCGGCTGCAATCCGCTGCAACGCGGACAATCCAGAGGGCCGAGCTTCGACCGAGTGACGAGCGTTCCCTGGAACGAGATCCGCGTGACAGATCTGGACATGCTGACGGACGGGACGATCCGCATGTCGGACGTGATGGAACGCAGCGGCTACTTCAAACCGGAGACGTACGACACCTCTCGGTACAGACGCATGTTCTCGGACACCCCCGCCCTGCACCGCATCATGGACCGCATGGAGCAGGCGGAATTCGAAGCCGACTGCATCTCCAGGCAGAATCTCGGTCGCAGATCCTGTCTCTTCAGACCCAGTCGCAAGGTGTTCTACAATCCGAGGAAGAAGAAGTTCTTTCCGGCGATCGCCTACGGACACAGCGAACTTCCCGAATCGACAACGGCGACGTGATCGCTGGCATGACGATGATGGCCAGGTGTCTGATGTCCGAACATT
>NW_022688262.1:0-1052 GCF_011630105.1 Anneissia japonica | reverse complement strand
ATATACACATATACACACATACCATCATATACCATTTAAAAATTGAATAAAAATTGACGATGGTTAAAAGTACACATCAGAAACAATAAGTTAATGAGATCCACATTGTTAGTAAGTCCTGTTCCATAATAAATTTTATGCATGGCGGATACAGAAGTGGGCACGTGCCCCCACCTCCGTATTGCCACTAAACTTGAAAATTTCAATGCATTTATTGGAATTAGCGCTACTCATTTTCTATTCTGAATATTTTGTGCCCCTCTGATACGATCCGCCCCTGTTATGCAGGCCCGTAAGCAGGATTTTTATTGGGCGGGTGTGAATTTGTGGAGAGTGGACCAAAATGGCTGGGACCACAGATTCCTGCTGGGGCGAGGTAGCAGAGCCACCTCGTGCTCAAACATTTTTAATTTGAGGTCTTAATTGATTTTGAATATGCAATATCAACAGTATTAAACGGTTTTCAGTGACATATTCAGGAAATGATGGGGTGGGGCTAGGTAGGGTGCATACCACCCCAGTACCACCATGGTTGGCGCTGAGGTAGAAAAATTTATAATTACCCCTAGATGGCCGGAAATGGCACTCTATAAGATTGCAAGATTCGTAGATAAATCGAGGTCGCCTAAACTAAATCCCTACATATTGGACAACACATAGCCTAGATGTGTAACGTGCCACTTTTAACCACGTAGGCCTGTAGCGCACAATGAAAACAAAATAAATGAATATTATTAGGCATTGAAAATACTAAATTTACCATAAAAGATTTTTTAAAATATAAATAAAATTAATGGAGTTAATGCAAATTGTGAATACGAATTACAAGCGCTTTATGTCGTAGATGAGAAGGGTAGACGTTTGAATACTGCATAAAATAACTTAGCCTATATTGATCTGATTGGAAACAGGGTAGGAAAAACAATTAATCCCTTTGTTGTTGTTTTGAGGCGAGTAACGCGAACGCTGCAGGTAGGTGTGTAATCTTCGTAAAGCGTTTTCTTTCATAATTCTATATATATATAAATATACATATATATATATATATATTG
>NW_022688261.1:0-593 GCF_011630105.1 Anneissia japonica | reverse complement strand
ATACTCAAATACACGTTTTACATTTGACAAACAATTCTTTTGGTAAAACAAGTTAAACAGAAAAGAAGATCTGTGTAAAAGAGAGGCTGAAGCATCATTTGCTCTCTTTTGATGAATGTAACTGGTTGTATGCCCAAGTCGCTGAAAGTATTGATATGCATGATCGCGGTCGTAAAGTTAAAATAGAAATGACGTATTGTGTACAGCGCCACCAGTGTTAATTTTACACGAATACATTGTTTACTATCGGAACGGCATGTATTTTCGCGAAGCGATAGAACTTTCGTAGATTTTATATGCCTTATAAAACTACAGAATTCGTTTTGGATATTTTTGTATTAAATTGTGGGTTTTAATAAAAAATCTTGAGATTATTAGAAAAGCTGGAGATTTTAGGCTAGTGGCGGGAGAGCTGGAGGTTAGGGCGAAAAACCGGGAGTCTCCCGCCAAATGCGGGAGACTTGGTAGGTATGTAGTAAATAATGATGTCATCGGTACCCACCTGCCTTCGCTTGTCTTAATTCTTCCACTTCACTAAGTGTGCCACAGTAGGCAGTTTCTTTCTCATTTAACTTCTTATTTAAATCTATAAT
>NW_022688260.1:0-716 GCF_011630105.1 Anneissia japonica | reverse complement strand
GGCGTTAGTTTGGTGTTCAGTGGTGCATACGCACCCAGGCATGACCGGATAAGTACTTAGGGGGGGATCGTGAGCCATTCCCAAGCGGTCTCCCGTCCAAGTACTAACCAGGCCCGACGTTGTTTAACTTCGGTGATCGCACGACAACCGGTGTTTTCAACGAAGTATAGCCGTAGCAATTGAGCACCACCGCACCGGGCTTTCCCAGGCGGTTTCCCATCGAAGTACTAATCGGGCCCGGCGTTGCTTAATTTCGTTTTTGTTTGTTCCGCATTTATTCGCTCTCTCTCTCTTTCTCTCTCTCTCTCTCTCTCTCTCTCTCTCTCTCTCTCTCTCTCTCTCTCTCTCTCTCTCTCTCTCATTAAATTAAATAAATTTAGATTTTGTCTTTGTCTAGTTGATTTTGAATATTGTGTCTGTGTGCTATATCAGATTGTTTTTCCCCCTACTTTTTCTAGGTATCTTTTTTGGATAACCAACAACTGTATTATTCAATGGATTCTTCAGCTAATTAAGGACTGCATTTATTTAATTGATGCTTTTGTTAATCATCAACTACCTTATTCAATTGATGCTTCAGCTACTCTTATTATTTCAAATGATACAAAAGCATACTATTTGGTATATGGAAAATTGTGCAGCTGAATTGAAGTACACCCTCTTTACATTATTTAGTAGTCCAGCCTTAAAGCCCTAATATTTCTTTTGTATAATTT
>NW_022688259.1:0-1013 GCF_011630105.1 Anneissia japonica | reverse complement strand
TGATTCTAAACTTATATTTTGAATTCTTTATATAATAGGTACTATAAAATTCACACAAGAAGTAATACGATTCGAACATCAAGACCCAGATATTGCAAGTTTAGCCCAACGTTTAAAAGCCATATTCTTACCACCTCTACTAGTGAATCAACCAGCAAGTTAGCTTTGAATACAAGGCATTCTATTATTTATTTGATAATTAAAGTTGAATGCTGTCAATATTTCGTGTCTTTTTTATTTTTCTCTCAGCTCCCTCTCCCTGTACAGCTCTGTACGTCGACCATGACGTGCCGAGTGGACGAGAGGTAAGGCAGGGGCTACAGTAACTGTAGCCTTACAATGGCAACGGTTCAAGATATTTATTTTATTTTATTTATTTATTTACCAAGAAACATGGTAAGGGACAGCTAAAGAAACAAGTCTATGGCCCAGAGGCCAGCTGTCCCTTTAAATACAGAGTACAGAACACATAAAATTTAAAATTTAATCTATAGTATTCAACGTCAAAAATAGTTGTAGTTATATAATAATTGACAAAAGGTGGTAAGGTTTAGTCAACAAAAATAACTAATCAAATGCTTAACACCTTCTAGATAAAATAATATCAAGGAATTTAAATCAAGGATACTACAATCTGTTGAATATGGACGGACGTACAACATGAATGAAAATTATACATAAATATAAAACATAATAAAAATAATATAACCAAAATTTTAAATATACATATCAAATAATTTTTTTTTTCACTTCTGCAACAAATCGTTTTCTACAAGTAATATTTTTAATAGAATTACTAAGACCATTCCATAATTGTGCACCAACAAATGAAATTCTATATTTGCCTAAATCAATACAGGCTTTGGGCAGGGCAAAATTAAAACTTGTATTTAATCTAGTATTGTATGAATGAGTAATAGGCATGAAGTAATCATAAATTGAATGTGGTGTTCTATATACAATAACATGCCAAAAATCATTTAAATCGACTGTTGACTGATAAAATCTTTTAC
>NW_022688258.1:0-2083 GCF_011630105.1 Anneissia japonica | reverse complement strand
TTCGTATAATTGTTGTATACTGTAAATGTAAGCATATACAGTAAGCTGAATGAATTCTAGGCTACACATGTTATCGACCAGGATTCAGCTTCACGAGTACCGTATCAACTAACAGTTTAGAAGTTGTCAGAATCAATCATTTTACCCCAAAGCTGAACTCATTCCAAATAAAAAATGCCATCTTCCCCGATAAAAATCTTATTTTGAATATTAGTTTAAAGATTAATTTCAGATAAATATGAGAGTGTGTAGGACGCAATTCTAATATTAAAATCAAAAATACTATAAATGAGATAAAAACATCAAAATTTATCTGTCTACCGGTATACCCCTATTTGCCTGAGAAAGAGTTCAAACAGACGTACTGAGCATGAGCAGTAATATTCATAAAGGCGTTGCCATGGAGAATATTCTTTTGACCTCACGTATTCCATCATTTACATACAGTACCGTATTACTACTTAGTCCAGGTTTCGAGAATACGAAACAGATAAACCAGGACTAACTCTAGTCTAGGACTAACTAGTCCAGGATTAATGTTAGTTCTGGACTAACTTAGTCCACTTTCGAGAATACGGGCCCTAGTGCAATGCTTTTCAAAAAGTAGATAAATTTAATTGTTTAGTTTTTATTTAATATTTAGAGCAAGAGATGATTAAAGAGTCACTTATAAGTAAATATTTAGTAACTAAAGATCCAAGCTAATTGAAGCTTGGAGGTATATTATAATATTTATTTATTCTATATTTATATTATGTTGTACCAACTAAGCTTGCGTCACTTCCGGTATAGTATTACAAACAGGCAGCTATGAGCCTGAATAAAAGATAATAAACAGTAAGTCATGTTCAAGATAATAGAGTATTGTTGACTTTAAAGATAAAAACTGTAATTTAAATGAATGCTGCCACCAAGAGTTTTATCCCCACCACTGAAGCGTTAATAATAACAATAATATTAAATCAATGCATACGGTACATCATACCTGTTAACCAACCAACGAGGAGTTCGCAATTTCGAAACTAAACAATTACTGTAAGTTATTTTCTTAGTAATTTTGAAGATGATATACCATAATTAAACATATTAACTCTGTATAAAGTAGTAGGCCTACAATATATTAAGTGCACTTACCGGGCTGATTATTATCAATACTTAGGCCCTAAGTGCTGTTAAATCTAAAACCAGAAAACAATGTTAATTTGCTGATAGCAACATCTGAATGTTATTATTGACTTGGGCTGAGTTGACCTGATACCAACTTGACTCGAATTGTCATCAGAATTTCATAACTGTATGTTAATGTTCTTAGAATGGAAATAATGGCAAACAATATCAGTGGCTATATCCTTTAATACAGTATATAGGTGTTTTCCTTTAACCCTGGCCTGTAAATTATTCTTCAATGAATGTTTATATCTATTTATCATCATTAAATAATGCTATGTCAAATAGAAATTTGTTATATATAGGCCTATATTTTTTGTGTATATCTTGATTAATCAGGCCTGGTGTTACCATCAATATTGATGAGAGGCGGTTACAATAATTATTTAATTTATAAGCCATGAAATACTCGCACCAGGGCTAAAAACATAGAGTGAGCCACTTCATAACCGGCCAACAGTGCAAGTTTGGGTAATTAAGCATAAATTTAATTTTTAATTTAAACAATTCAGTCGGGTTTAGTTGAATTATGTGTGAGCTGGACATGGGTTGAACTGCAGTACGGTGATCGATCGATTGATCAATTGATTGATTGATTGATTGATTGATTGATTTAAAACAATTATCACAAGAAGTTTAGATAAATTGATTGTCACTATGATACAGATATGGAATAATAAAGAATAAATAAATTAACGGTCAACAGCGTTGATATTTATATTTTAATTATTGTCATTATGAGGTAGACATTTTGTATGAATAACTAACCTGGCTTGATGTTTACATTTACTATGTAGGTATTTGTGTGTGTATACTGATGATTATGTTTCAAAGGAATACAGTTAATTGTACCACAGTGGTTATCATCTTTTTTAATGGTAAGCTTCAAGGGCGGATCAGAAAAATCTGGATAGGA
>NW_022688257.1:0-612 GCF_011630105.1 Anneissia japonica | reverse complement strand
CCAGTTAAACATTCGATAGAAAATCTCATGATCTGTAAGAAAAAAAGTGTTTCGATGGTCGATACGATAGAATTGGTTACGTGGCAGATGAGCTCAATAACGGTCCATTCATGTATTGCAGCCAAAAGAGTGTACAAGATGATCAACATAACGATATCCACCTGAAGCTGAAGGTCTGTCTCACTGTTCGATAAGATTTTCAACACTTTCGACGACACTTTCATGAAATCTACGACGGCAGATCTGAAAACTTCGAGAAAAAAGACGAAGGCAATCATAAACATCATACGCTTTATCATGGCGCAATTCATCTCGGAAACCGTCCGTTTGGTTATTGCTGCCAAGAGAATGTTCAATACGAATAGCAAAGCGATAGTGGAAAAAAGCTGGGCGTAATCCATTATAGCTGACAGGTACCGTTGCACGTCTGACGAGGAAATGAATTCGAATTTTGTGTGAAACTTTCTTTTAAAAAAAAGGTGTTGCATCATCACTTCATCTGTCCCGGTTGTGATGTCATCGAGACTATTTTTTTGTATCACGAAGAGTTCCGCCCCTCAGAGTATAGTATCGGTTGTAATTATTTTGTTCCGCATCATTATTGTCGTGTCT
>NW_022688256.1:0-865 GCF_011630105.1 Anneissia japonica | reverse complement strand
TTGTTTATTTAGCCCTTTTACAGCTATGTCCGCAACCAACAATCTGTGATCAGAGTCTAGTGTTTTTCCCGGAAACGCTTTAACATTTAATATTTCTCGCTTGTCTGAGCAAATAAAATAATCAATGATTGACATCTGGTCAAACTTAGCGGAGTTTTGATTCCACCTATATCTTGTATACCTATGTGAACTTTGGTGTTGGAAGAAACCGTTCATAATCTTTAAATTGTTCATAATACAGAAGTCAATTAGTCTTTCTCCCTCAGGATATCTATGTTCTTCACCGAAGGGACCCATTACCTTTTCAGTTCCCACTCTGTCGCTTCCAATTCTGCCATTAAAATCTCCCATCATCAGCCCTATCTCGGAGTCTTGTATATGATAACAATCCTCTAGTATTACCACTCCCAATTCTTGTATCCTGGGTTCAAATACGTCATCCAGATATTTTGGATCTGTCTCTTATACACATCTAGATGTGTATAAAAGCTCACCTCTTGGATATGTGGTGAGAGTCTGGGTCCTACAATCATGGCTACACCATAATTTCTCCTCCCTACATCTGTCCCGCTGTACATTAGTACAAAACCTCCGCCGAGGTCTATGCTCTTTTCGTTACCGCGATGCCTTGTTTCCGCGAGTCCTATTATGTCAATTTTTCTTCTTTCCATCAGATCAAGTATCTCGTTTTCTTTGTTTTTGTAAGTAGCAATATTAATTGTCCCACATCTAAAAGTTATATCTTTATTTCCGTTATCCTTATTTCGTTTCCATTTTCGTTTCAGTGGTCGTCTTCGTTTGGTCCTTCCGTCTCTCGAGGCTAGTTCATGAGTTTTACAAGCAATGGTTATCCACTTCTGGCTTG
>NW_022688255.1:0-650 GCF_011630105.1 Anneissia japonica | reverse complement strand
AGTACTTGATACCCGGGGAGGCTGTTGGTAAGGTATATCCTCAGTACAGTACTGTATATACTTAACTGTTGTTAATGATCCAAGGTGTGCAAATTGTAAATTAAGCAATCCACAGATTTCCAGGGACTGAGTACCCCGGGGGTGTGTCCCATGGTGTGGTACATTAATTAGATACCCCACTCCCACTTTATTGTTACCGAAATAATATTGTTTTATGTAAAGGTAGTTGCACTGCATCGTTAACAAGGGTATTCAATGCATTAGTACTTACTTACTTACATAGATGGAAATTAAAAGCAACATTTAAAAAAAACATATCCCCACCCCCGGGGTCCCCCGGGGGATATTCGTTTTGTTGTCATATGATAGAGAATTATGTGAAGTATGTTCATGCAAAATTTCATTTCAATTGACAAACATCTTCTGTGTCGTTGCTATGGGGTTTTGTTTTATACCACTTGTTTTTTTGTAAGGTTTTAAGTGAATATCATTGTTTATTGTGCGCTTACTTTAAAGTCCCTTTTCTCAAAATAGTTCGAAAAATAGATGACCTATTTTTAAATTTAAAACGCCTATAACTCTGGATATAATTATCCGAATTAATTCATTCAAAGACCATATTAAAGCTGATAATCTGATCTATCCAATGG
>NW_022688254.1:0-2752 GCF_011630105.1 Anneissia japonica | reverse complement strand
AGATTGCATTGAGTGTTAATATATAATAGGTATGGTTCAAGCCTGTAAACATTTTTGAATTTCCAATTCAAAAATTTTTACAGGCTTTTTTTTATTTTTTTGTTTTTGTTTTTGTATGGTTTCATACCACTGTTTATCATATAATGGTTAGAGCGTATAATAATTGTGCCCCGTTTGTACTTTTTATGACCATTGGAGACTGCCAAATGTGGCTTAAATTTGCTAACTTAAGTATTCTTATATACACGCGTAGATCAGGTAGGCACGTGATTACTGGATTGCGTCGACATCATACACATAGGCCTACATAAGAACATGGAGGTATAAAATTATTTATAATTTTATACCTCCATGAATGAATGATTCCGAACCCCTGCCTGACGGAAGCTCGACTTCTTGGTTCTGACTCTCCCCACCCCCGTAGTAATTGTTGGACCTCCCCTTTCTGAGACCATTACAATGTCTCCAACTACCTGTATCAAAAAATATTGTCATGAAGTGAAAGGCCTATCATGGTTCTAACTTTCAATTGTAAAAGTACATGGTTGAAACTGACAGATATTATTTTGTTGTGCCATCCTGTGTGTTTATGTACTTTTTAAAACGGAAAGTTAAACAATTTCGAAGATTTATCAGTGGTGGCGCCAGTTTTGCTAGTCTGGGAAGGATATTAATGGGAGAGTAGGCAGGGACGGCGCTAGCGGGGGTCCAGGGGCAAAGGATCCCCCGTCGGGGACCTCTGGACCCCCACTTGGACCCCACTGTCGGGGAATTTCCAGCAAGGTCGTCGGGGGAAAAATCAAATCTCGAGCTCCGAAAGTACAATTCACGCATCTTACTAAGCTGTCAAAATTTTAGGGATTAAAAAATGTTTAGTGCGCCGCAGTGCTACGGTACCGTATGTGCGATTGCAGGGTTGGCACCCCCGACAAGTGGACTAGTTCGGTACCTCGACATTCTTTTTAAATAAAGAATCCCATAATTAACACAAAATTTTATTACCTTTTAATTAAAAAAATTTCCTGACAAATTAAATTTTTCTCCAACAAATCAATTTTTTCCCGACCAAAGGAGGAGGGGGTGGTGTGGAGATAGGCCCCGACGGGGGGGGGGGGCGTGGACCGCCTTTTCGGGGAGCTTGGACCTGACGCCGCCCCGCGTTAGGTGGTCGGTCCGGACCAGCCTGGAGTCGCCCATTAGAGGGAGACCGGGAGCGCAGCTATAGGTTTATTGAGTATTATAATAGGCCTAAATGTAAAAGGGTCTACTACTGAACATTTTGTAGGCCTTATAGTACTAGGGGGGCCTTTTCATTCAATTTCAAATGTTGTTAAAATAGACCTACTTTAGTTCTTTATTATTATTATTTGATTATTTGATTGTATTAATTATTAACCAAGGGGAGCCCACTCTAAAGCTTGCTTCCTGTATGTTGCGTCCCTTTTCCACAAGCATTTACAATAAACGTAGTTTATCATAATCATAACATTCGATTTGCATTTTGTTCACTTTTCTATGTTTAAGCCGGAAATGAATGAGTTCATTTGAACTGATTTGGGGTTTATTCAAATATTAAATACACTTTTTTCCCTCCTAGACGAATTGTAAGCTTCCTCTGATGTCCCATCCTGCCACTGTCTTATATTGGATAGCACAAAGGATAACCCAAGTACGAAGATGGTTGCCAGTGAGGTTATTCTCGTGGTTAATTGCATTCCCACTTCAGTCTTCTATCAGTCTCCCCTTCCCCATGTCAACTGTACGCCACTAGATATATTGAGCTACACTCAGAAATGTCAGAGTAGGTGATCGTGTTTTTATAACGGAAAAACTTTTTCTCTAAGTTCTGAACATCTGCCGGTAAAATGATTTATATTTTAACAACGTTGTGTGAACCGGACCAAAATCATTCGCAGGCCGGGTTGGCCCGGGGCCGGGGGTTGAACACCGGGGACCTGAAACCATTCATAAAGAAAACTATAATTATTGTGATTTCTCATCAGAAATTTGATAAATATGAAGCTGGTATTGGTCACTTGGGTATAAATAAGATTAGTACATAGATCGCCATCACGCGACGCTTTTGAGCGTGGGGGTTAGAAAAAAAAGCAATCGATTGAGTGCTTGGCATACTATTGAGGTGTAGCTCCATGCTAATACCATGCGAAAGTATCACCTACAGTTGTTTTCTAATAAAACATCAAGAGTGGTTTTTTTTTCTGCCTTAACAGCGAAACTGTAGCATCCTTAACAATCATTAACTCCATTTTATTTTTTCAAACCTGAAGGATATCCCTGCCCCTGTTTTTGTTGGGTGAGCCTTCGATTATGTGTCAGCATATCCTACGCCGACGGCACCTAACTGTAGCCCATTTATATACGGTATATAAAAAAAAATAGGCCTTAAACTTAAATTTTATCGTGAACCCTAAAAGGCCTTGTACCGATCCATAACTGTTATGACTGTTAAATTCAATCCATTCAATCACATCCGTTTGTAGATGATAAACACAAGTTGCGGTTTCAAAAGAAAGACAGGTAGCACTCCATGGTATAAACCGTTGCTTGTTGGTCTTAAAAACATTTTATATATTATAAAAAGTTTTATATATTATGAAGCGTTTTATATAGGTCTATATAAATATACAGCAGAAGGTCCCGAGTTCGAATCTTGGTTGGGCACCTATCTTTTTCGGACTCACAGATTTATATTTACAGCATTACCGCAAGACGATTTAGAGTTATCTCTATT
>NW_022688253.1:0-654 GCF_011630105.1 Anneissia japonica | reverse complement strand
CAATCTTTGCATATTTAATATTTTAGATACCACCAACAATAGAGGACCCAACTGCTTACGATGAAGTAAAAACTGCTTTGGAGAAAGTCTGAAATACCTTTCCTCGCCGCACAATCCACTTCATATTTTATCGTCTTTTATGTTTCCATGGAAACTACAAGCTGTAAACATCACATTTGAGTGTTGTTCCAGACTTTAAAATGTGATGGGATCTTGAAGTTGTGTATCATAAAACAGCTCTTATTTAAATATATACTGTATGTTAAAGGGGTCCTGGAGCATGTGATTAAATTTATAAGCTCAGGGATTTATAATGTAAACAAGCTAACAAGCAAAATGCAGTTATTATACATTTTTTTATTTTTATGTGTGGTACTATTTGAGAGTGCCGCTGATTGAAGAGTTAGTGGCGAGTTCATGAGACATCAGTTTAGTAATAAGATGATTTGTATATGTAATATACTCTTGCACCTTCCATTTATTTGAGTGTGTGCTTAGGCTTATTTCAAGAGAAGCACTTTTTCAAAAGAGATACTATTAGATACTTTATAGTAGGCAAAATATGTGCAGGTACCATAAGTCTTCCATTATGCACCTTTCTCCAAAAATTATGATATTTTTGGGTGACAAATGTTGGGTCTTCGCTATCCTAAA
>NW_022688252.1:0-1212 GCF_011630105.1 Anneissia japonica | reverse complement strand
GAAGATATTATAAATTAGTCCCTACCTTCTTTGGTGTACGCTTTGTCAATGTGTTCAATGACACATTTGGAAATTGTTTCCTTCTCATACGCTGAATTTGCGTGTGCCACTTCAATTTCAAAGTTCATCATTACGATAATAATATTATTATTCCTACTGTCTGCACTGTGTTTACGTTTTGTTGGAATAAAATCGCCATCGTCCTCGGAATTCATCTTCATCATTTCTGGAGAAGTCTCGCATGTAACAGAACGATACATGATACAACATTTTAAAGTTTCGCGGCAGCCTAGTTACCTTAAAAATTATGCATTAAGTGATAGAGCGATCGAGCGTGTCGAACGGTTTGTGGTAATACATATTCATAAAACCTCGCGCTGTTGTGACCGCTAAGAAGTGACTTCCGTTAATTACATGGCATTTGTCAAAGCGAGCGTCATAATGATTAGACTACAGAGAGCTCTGTCAAAGCGAGCGTCATAATGATTAGACCACAGAGAGCTCTGCTACATGTTCGATGTACTAGCATTTCCTTTATTCAATCACCGTATCTACCTTTCTTTGATGATTTATATGTAATGTAATGTGAAGTCTCAAAGAGCTGAATGTGTGGACTAAGCTACTATTTATTTCCAGCCGTACGCCCATTGTGTAATAGTGTACCTGACGGTTATTTGAACCTGTTTAACCACGAAACCTCTGTGGTCTATTGGTTATAACCCTTACTTTGACAGTAAGAGTTCGCAGGTTCGAATACCGTCGGAAGCATATTACACAATGTATTAATTTATGCAACACTCGCTGAGAGCTATGCTACACGATGTATCAGCGTGTCCTTCATTAGAACACTGTATTTACCTTTCTTTGATGATTTATATATAGATAGGCCTATCTGTTATACAAGAATTTTCTTTAAGTAAATCTAGTAAGGCCTATGCTTACGTTTTTTGGTTTAAAGAGCCTTCTCTTGAAACTCAATTAAGTAAGGGGCGAGGCGCAATCTGCTTCATATATTGGTGGAGCAAGTCGCAAAACAACTGCACTAACGGAAGTAGCGACAACCAAGCCACAATAGTACTGGTAGTTAGGGAAACTGTATACACCAAAAAAACGTAACATACTCCAGTTCTACTTAAAGAAAATTCTTCTATAATTAATTTGTGAAATAGATGAAATTTTGTCAACATATGATTTTTATATACACATATTATA
>NW_022688251.1:810-1003 GCF_011630105.1 Anneissia japonica | reverse complement strand
TCAGCATTGTAAACCAGCCGCCGCGCTGCTGCCAGCCTTTGATCGCGAGTCCGCAATACACGCACAAACGTATAAGACCTGATTAAAACAGATAAATTACAAACGCATAAGATGGGTATGATTTAAACAAATAAAACAACAAACACATTAGACGGACATGAACGAATTTATGAACGATATGACGGACAAGATT
>NW_022688251.1:0-732 GCF_011630105.1 Anneissia japonica | reverse complement strand
TGATTCAAACAATAAAACAAAGCCAGCATAAGACTGACATTTCTCAAACAAATAACAAACGTATCGGACGGACATAGACAAAATGATACTGTGTAGATGAATGAATAATTTTGTAATGAACTAAATATTGTGGAAATATGAATATATCGATTATACTCATTGATATAGAGTAATGATATAATTGTAATACCGCCCTCTATAGGGAAGAAAGAGTTAAGAAAAAAAGAGGGAAGAGGAGTCCGGCCATTCATGAAGAAAGTGAGAACGTGTTTGTGTGTCTTCTTGTAGTCAAGTGTCCCGGTTGTGGCTTTATGTCCACAGTTGGTGGAAGACCCGGGCAACCATAATTTTTTATAATAGACTAATAGGATTTTATTTTGAAAACACTTTTGGACCCAGCCTACTTGGTAACACTATTTTTATTGAGTTTGAAAGAAAGGAAAACCAAGATGGCGAACTCCATTTATAGGCCGCCTGTTTTTACTGGGAGTGCGACACAGGACGTAGAAGACTGGTTGGACAGTTATGAGAGGTATGTCGAATTTACGAACTGGGACGACAGGCGCAAATATACGGGCCTTAGAAATATGCTGCAGGACGGAGCAGCTCGCTGGCTACGTACCCAGGAAGATGTTCATGAGTACGAGGATTTAAAAAATAGGCTAGCGGAAAAATACCTGCCAAAACCGGCTACCTTATTTCAGCTAAGGCAAGCATTGATGGACCGAAAAC
>NW_022688250.1:0-518 GCF_011630105.1 Anneissia japonica | reverse complement strand
TTAAATTGGCACATCTAATTGGCTGATGTTACAGACATGATGACAGTATAAGGTGTTTATTGTAACTTTTGCACTATTACTCTACTTGGTCTACTGACAACTAAGAGTACTGTATTACTAATACTGTACAACTACTACTACTGCGGCTAAGCTACTTCTGCTACTGCCACTACTGCACCTACTGCAGCTGCAGTTTACTACTGCTGCTGCTGCCAAGGCTGCATCTGCTGCTACTAAAACTCTACTTCTGTTTAACATCAATCCGTGCACTACCTCTTTAAAGCTTCTGTGCTTTAAATTTACTGTTGGTTAACTTGGATGTTATTGCAAATGAATTTGGTGTGTTTTGTTAAAGTTAATACATAGTCTTGTGTTTGTTTTAATAATGCAGATGAAGAAGATAGCGGTGAGGATGAAGATATCGTGACTCGGGATAAATTGAAAAAACAAGCGCAGTCAATAGTGGACTCAAAGACGAAGAAGCACAAAGTGCGGGCCCGCAAGAAGAAAAGCAAAGC
>NW_022688249.1:0-649 GCF_011630105.1 Anneissia japonica | reverse complement strand
ACAATCATCTCGTTAAGGTCGTCGTTCAGGACGTCGTCGGGCACGAGAAACTGACCGTGCGTCGATTTTCGAACTTGTAAGCACCGAAGGTCCGCGAGGTGATTCGAGCGCCTAAAGCCAGCTGTTTTTTACCTTCGTCATCAATGCTGACGCTGCCGTCGTCGTCATCGTCGTCGTCGTCGTATGTAGACACCTGCGGATTCTCGTCGTCGCGGTTAGGGATCTCGGCGGGTTTCGCAGTCGTATGGCTTCGACAACCCACGGTGTATATGCTTTGCGAGTTTACGGTCAGATTGCCTATACATACGACGAACGCACCCAAAAAGAAGTCTCCCGTTATATCTGCATCTGACACCTCGCCTAAATTACGAATCTCTTCTCCGACGACTCCATCCAACCGTACCAGAACCGACAGTCCTTCCCTATAGATCGCGACGCTGTGCCAGTTACCAATTTCGAGTTTCCCGGGACTCCTCGCCGACCACTCTTCTTCTCCCACTCGAAATCGCGCGACCACCTCGAGATCTTCCACGTCGACGTGCACGAAATCCCCGTCTCCTGCGTTGCGCAGAACGGTGCAGTTATCTTCGTTCCCCAACTTCAGTTCGAAAGCGATGCTCGTCTGGCGTCGAAACTCGGACGGCGCGTT
>NW_022688248.1:0-828 GCF_011630105.1 Anneissia japonica | reverse complement strand
GCTACTAAACAGGTTGCGAAAGATTGAATAGAAAAAGGACACATTATTGAAGTTTTTTTTTTTAATTTTAATTCACATAATTTCTCCAAAAGTCACTTTACAGGCCTAGGCCACTATTTCCGTTGATATCAGAAGCCAGATGAGCCTATAATACATTCATACATCAATGTCCATTGCTATTCTTTGCCAGTTGCGGAAAAGTTTGCAAACGTCATTGAAATGTTTGTATCTGTTATTCAGAGCTAATAAAATAAATTACAAACTGAATTATTTTACATTGCTTGAACGTTTTATACGAACGGGAAAAAATAATATTGTGTGGGTTATTAAGCTTATACAATGCTCACAACTTGCTGAAAGAAAGGTAAGGCAATATTTCTAATACTGTATATGATTTGGAAGGATGTTCTGTTGTACAATTGTTGTTGTTGTACCTAATATTAAGTGTATTTGGAAGGTAAACTTCTTAACCAAACCGTTACATCTAAACTCCAGTGATTGATTATTGATTTATTGATTTATTGGTTGATTGCTTGTCAAATTGGGAGACACAGTAGAACTACAAAATTTAATTATGTAATCTCATTGACTTAATAGCTTAAATATAATTTGTAGTCATATTTACTTACCTTGAGTTTGTCCATCATCTGTTCCGCCGTTCTTGTCCGTCGTTCGTGGTGGTTGTGGTCTCGTTGTTGTTTGAACCGGTAGGGGAGATGGTCGTTCGCTACTTGACTTATTCGTCGTTTGGTTAGTAATCGTTTGATTGCGCGGTATAGTTTTTGGGACAGCCGGTTTTGTAGTCATTCCTGTGAGTGGGGCTGATAT
>NW_022688247.1:0-516 GCF_011630105.1 Anneissia japonica | reverse complement strand
AAAGAATTTGAGAATTTTAGGCACTTTCTGAGGATGCATTTGTCAAGGAGTGGAGAAAGATTTCTAAAGATGGATATTTTCCCCTTGTCCCCGGTGTTTTTAATTCTAATTTCGTTGGAATTGATCAAAACTCCCTAAAATGTGCAATTTTTAGACGAAATTGGGCCATGTTAACAAGAAATGCGCGCGAAATTTGAGATTTTTAGGCACTTTCAGGGGATGAAAGGGCATTTATAAAGGGGGTGGGGAAGATTTTTCAAAGATAGATATTTTCTCCTTGTCCTCCCAGTGGTTACGCCATCGGGCAGCATAGATCAAAGAAGCTATGACAGTTTTTGAAGTGGAGAAGGGGTTGCATGGGTGTTGTGAGTCTGGTCATTATGATATCTTCCTTTTTATTGTTGTATTTACTTTTCTCTTCTCTCTTTCTTTCCTTTTCTTTTCCTCTTCTTTCTCTTCCCCTCCCTCTCCCCTTTTTCTTTTCACTTATTACCCAGCCCGGTACGACGACTTGGT
>NW_022688246.1:0-543 GCF_011630105.1 Anneissia japonica | reverse complement strand
TTTAAAATGCACCTTATTATTTTTTTGTAGAATGTTGAAAATGGCTTTAAACAACAGTTTTCAATCTACTAAGCTTCCAATTTGTCTTATTTTTAACAAACAACCAACCCTTATTCACATCTGTCTGGTAGCAGCCTATTTGTTCACTTTTAAAATTCCATATCATTCAAAAAATCCCAAGATCTAATGAAAATTTAACAAAAAATTCAAAGATACCAAGGTGCCATTAAAAATCCCAAGATCTTGGGATAAATCCCAAGCAGTGGTCACATTGTCCATCTGTGTTTTGGGAGAAAATGGCTTAAAATAACGAGCTTCTCATATATTGAAAGGCAAGTATTATAAAGGGGGTGCTATATGCTTAGGAAGAAAATTACATTCAGCCTTAAGATGCGATAAAACGTGCTTGAAAACGTCCAAAAACGAGCTTTCAGGATTATTTTGGGAAACCAATATGATCATTATGATCAAGCACTTGCACTGTTGAATATAGAAAAATTATGTAAACGCAGAGAAAGCTTATGTCTCAAATTTGCACAGAAG
>NW_022688245.1:0-1481 GCF_011630105.1 Anneissia japonica | reverse complement strand
GAACAGAGGCACAGGCAAATGACTGACATCTGTTAAACTCTGTTGAATTAAGTGACGTTAAAACATAAACTGAGGATGATCTCAAGGTCCTTTTGCTGCCACATATATAGTATATTGATCAACACATAGGTATGTGGTGGTAAATTAGGACCTGGTGGACGAGATAGGCAGCAGTGGTCTGCAATCACACACAACCTTTTATATGCCCTTTGCCTGTTGCTTGCAAGCAAAACAGAAGAGAATTAAATTGTCCAGCCTTAAAGCCCTAATATTTCTTTTGTATAATTTTTGTTTTTTTCATTTATTAGATATGAATTTAACATACAGTATTTTGTATCAATGTGTTTAGATCGGACGGCCGTAGAGGAGGAGGAATTCTGCTACTCATTGATGAAAATATACAATCACAACGTCTCCATCATTATGAACGGGATTGTATTGAATGCATGCTTATTGAGGCATCCGTCACTAGAAGAAAAAAAAATCATAATCGGATTGGTATATATGCCTCCGAAATCTAGCATTTGGAAGTTCGAACTACTTTATAGCGTACTTGAAGCTGCTAATCTTGACAACCCAGGATGTCAAATATTGTTGATGGGAGACTTTAACTTACCTGGCATCAAGTGGTCAAAATACACGCCTCCCATGACGAATAACAATGTTGAACAATTTTTTATAGACTCTATTTTAAGCCATTTTTGTTTATATCAGTGCAATTATTCCACAACTCACGGTAATAACATACTTGATTTAATTGTATGTAGTCGAAATGTTACTACATCTGTTTCATGTGGAAATAACATTTTCGAGACTGATCACAGTTCTGTTTGCTTTACTTTAAATTTCCCAAATGTTTCATGGTCAGAATCGGATGATAACAGATTAATATTCAACTATAAGAAAATGGATAAAACTAATTTAATTAACACATTATCTCATGTGCCATGGGATACACTCGAATTGTTCAATAATGTGGACGAAGCTGTCAATAATTTTAATACCTTTATTTCAGCTGTAATGGGACGTTTTCCAAACAGTTAGACATAGGCGCAAGACGCCCCCCCCCCTCACCCTGGTATGATGCTGAACTCCGTCGCCTCTTGCGACTAAAAGAAATATGCTTTAGGAAAAAAAAGAAAAATCCAACTCCAAAAAATATTGATGATTTTTCGACAGCCCGCAAGGTATTTAAGGATACCTCCATGAAAAAATATTATTCTATTCCATTGAAAGTTTGAAGTTTTTCGGAAAAGTACTCGAAATATGGCGGAAAGTCAAAAATTTGCACTAAGTGCTCAACTCGGCGAGATAAGCACTTTTGTGCAAAAAGTGACAATGTTAAAAAGTTGAGTTAAAATGTAATTTTTTTTTTGTTACGTTAGGGTTATGGTTAGGGTTAGAGTTAGGGTTAGGGTTAGGGTTAGAGTTAGGGTTAAGGTTAGAGTTAGGGTTAGGGTTAGGGTTAGGGTTAGGCAAAG
>NW_022688244.1:260-527 GCF_011630105.1 Anneissia japonica | reverse complement strand
AGTTAGGGTTAGGGTTAGAGTTAGGGTTAGGGTTAGAGTTAGAGTTAGGGTTAGGGTTAGGGTTATGGTTAGGTAAAGTGAGATAGGCTGAAACAAAGACTATTCCATTGAAAGTTTAAAGTTTTTCGGAAAAGTACTTAAAATATGGCGGAAAGTCAAAAATTTGCACTAAGTGCTTAACTCGGCGAGATAAGCACTTTTGTGCAAAAAGTGACAATGTCAAAAAGTTGAGTCAAAAATGTAATTTTTTTTTGTTAGGTTAGGGTT
>NW_022688244.1:0-185 GCF_011630105.1 Anneissia japonica | reverse complement strand
TATGGTTAGGGTTAGGGTTAGGCAAAGTGAGATAGGCTTAAACAAACACTATTCCATTGAAAGTTTGAAGTTTTTCGGAAAAGTATTTGAAATATGGCAGAAAGTCAAAAATTTGCACTTAGTGCTCATCTCGGCGAGATAAGCACTTTTGTGCAAAAAGTGACAATGTTAAAAAGTTGAGTCAA
>NW_022688243.1:0-706 GCF_011630105.1 Anneissia japonica | reverse complement strand
TATACTATATATATACTGTATATATATATATATTACATACTGTATACTGTATATATATATATATATATACTGTATATATATAGTATATATACTGTATATATAGGTATATATTTATTTATATATATATACTGTATATATAAATTCGCTCAGAATCATCATATAGGCCCTCTCTCTCAGAGAGTATGCTCAAAATGAGCGAAAGTAACAAACTGCTCACAACCGGCCGAACTAAGCCTTACACCCTCCACAACCAGGCCTAGCCTACCTAGAAGGGTCCTAGATAGGCCCGTCTGTAGGCCTGTTGCTGTTTTGTTTGCTTAATATAAGGCTTAGGCCTAGCGTAGTCATATAACGCGGTTACAGCTGACAAAAGCTATAAGATGTTGTATTTTAAGTAATGGAATATTGAACGATTAAATTATGTACAGTACCCATAAGAGTTGTCTTGTCCTAGTGTAAACAACGATATTAATAAAATAAACACATGCTGTACTTGACGGATGCTATCGCTGGAGAAGAGAATAGAGATCGCGACAGACTCCCCCCAGACCGTATGTTAACAGCGCCCTCGAGAGTTTAAAATAAGTGAGCGCGCGCGTATGGAATTCTTGTATGCCTAGCGCCTCAAAGATTTAAAACCCAATATATAAATATTGACGTATATAAAACGTTGAATACTAATTTCAACCATACCGTTTATATCCCG
>NW_022688242.1:0-951 GCF_011630105.1 Anneissia japonica | reverse complement strand
TTAATTTTTCAAGATTTTTTTCAATTATCAAAATCAATAACATTTCAATTTATCTTACCTTTTCTTAACCGTTCGGCCTCCAAGTCAAAACAAACTTAGGACAGTGATATATATTCCATATTGACAATCATTGGCACATGTGTGTGCCTAAAGAAAGAAAAACAAAGTAAATAGACCTGAAAATTTGATTATCATTGGAGGATCTGGAGGGGTCAGGGGTCCGCACCCCTCCCCTCTGGACAAAAAAAAATCTGAAAGTGAGTTAACAGCCAGGATTACGCGCCAGTCATGAAACGTGCTGGTTTTCGCACTTTAAATTCCCATACATTAACAACAATATCGAAATGGCAGGAGCAAGCTGGAACGTTCATTATCAGATTGCAGGTCAGAACATGCATAAAATTGAATACATCATTATACCATGGATAATCTATCTATCGATTTCGGAATTGTGCTATTCAGTCACACATAATCAGAAAGCGTAACTTATTAACTTACAAAATATAAGCTGTGTAAACACACTCTAAACATTATTAGGCGTACATTTTAACGAATTATAATTTTTTCTACTTTATTTATGAAATATAATTATAATTTGCCTGCTAAAGAAGAAAATATTCATAAAATTTAGTCTTAACTTTGATTTTACGGGTCGTGCTACAGAATTATTAATTCAGCTTTCTTTACTGGATGGCCCGCTCAATTCAAAGGCAATCTCATTGTGACCCCATTAAAAACTAGAGCAGTCACTCCAGAGTGCATAACTCCGCCCTGTGCATGGATACTAACAATAAGAACGTCGTGTATGATTCAACTGCAAAATACGCTCAAGAAAATATTGGAATCGACCGTCGTATTCAGGTACATTATTTTCTTGCCTGAATACGAGGGGCGATTCCATTATTGAACTTGATCTTGTCCTTTGATCTTTTATTCCAAAAATTAAATGGT
>NW_022688241.1:0-750 GCF_011630105.1 Anneissia japonica | reverse complement strand
CCTAAATCAAGCTACTTGCTCCCAATCCCTATGCAATCATTGTTGTACAATACTACCCCTTACTTTGATTACTGCAATGTTGTGTGGGGTAGATGTAACAAAACATTAAGTAGTAAATTATAAGTATTACAGAACAGAGCAGCTAAAATAATAACAAATAAACGAAAATGTGATTCTAGTACACAGGCACTGGAAGGACTTAAATGGTTAAATGGACTTACTTTCAATGAAAAAGTAATGATGTACAAAATAATGAATGACTTGACTCCCCAATTATTTAAGAATTAAATTTTCACAAAGGCAATCAGCATATAATACTAGATCTACAAATAACCTGTACATAGATAAACCTAATACAGAGTATAAAAAAAAAGAGTTTGGCATATCGTGGTGCTGGCTTGTGAAACAATATTGATGAAACCACAAAAAATAGTACCACTCTTAAAATTTAAAAAAAGTTAATTTCAACATAATTTTTTAAGTGTACAGCTTTGTTTTGTTTTGTTTTTTTTTTTTTTGGTAGTATCTTTGTTTCTTCCTTATCCATTATTTGTATTTGTAAGTAGTTCTTGCTTGATTTCATGATCTCATACCATATCTCATAAGAACACCTCCTTGGTGAACAAGCTTCCGTTGTAAAAGAAAGATATTATTATTATTATTATTATTATTATTATTATTATTGTTATTATTATTATTATTATTATTATTATTATTATTATTATGAATGATTGACAGGTATTATTTTAA
>NW_022688240.1:0-604 GCF_011630105.1 Anneissia japonica | reverse complement strand
GGCTTATCTACTCTAATATCAATGCAATAAATTTACCTGACCGTTTTCAAGAGGGGAAAACCTTGGATTTTAAAGAATTTAAAAGTAATTAAAAAACACCTCAGAAGTCGAGAAAACCCATTTCCCGCCTTCTAAGAATCAAAATTTTCCTGGGGGAGAACCCCCCTTTCTTTTTGGGATTTATGGATTCATGGAAAAAAATTGTATGCAACTACTCATTTCTTTTTTATGTATGTATATACACATAAGGCCTATCTACTGTAATAACAATGCGATAAATTTACCTGACCGTTTTCAAAAGGAGAAAACCTTGAATTTTAAAGAACTTACAAGACACCTCAGAAGTTGGGAAAACTCATTTCCCGCCTTCTAGGAATCAAAATATTCACGGGGGAGAACCACCGGACCCCCCTTTCTTTTTGAGATTTATGGATTAATGGAAAAAAAATCGTATGCAATTAGGCCTAGGCCTACTCAATTTTTGTTATGTATGTATAGACACATAAGGCCTATCTACTGTAATAACAAGGATAAATTTACCTGACTGTTTTCAAGAGGGGAAAACCTTGAATTTTGAAGAACTTAAAAGTAATTAAAAGACACC
>NW_022688239.1:0-998 GCF_011630105.1 Anneissia japonica | reverse complement strand
ATACATATATATATATGTATATGCTGTTATTATTATTTATCTACTTGTCCATTTCGTGATTTAAAGCAAGGCCTATTGAAAATTACTTTCATTTTTACAGGAATGACGCTTGGCACGATAGTATGTAGTTACGTGTCGGGATGGCTTTCTTCAGCATATGAATTCGGTGGATGGCCAGTGTCATTTTATACATACAGTAAATTGAATTATTTAATATTAAATGAAATACGAATAAGTAATAATAAACAATTGGGGCCCAAGTTTTAAGGAAAAAATGCCAATTAATATTCAGGAGCTCCTCAACGTCTGTGGCTCTTAGCTCTCAATAAAAGGCCAATCAAGACAAATACCGACAATAAAATATATTGTTATTATTATAATATTATTCGAGTGTTATTCGAGTCGTTACTGCTCTATGCCTAAATGTAAGGGCGCCCTCTATGACTACCGTGACGACCAGCATGGTCCTGGTGGTATTTTGTTTTTGTAGGATGGTAAAGAAAAAAAATCTCGTGAATTACCGTACTCGCGCGAATAAGCGCTCTGGCGCTTAAAATATTTTTTGCACTTTCTGAGGGGCGCTTATTCAAACGGGGCGCTTATTTAAACGGGGCGCTTATGAAAACAGAGTGGAAATTGAGGGGGCGCTTATGGAAATAGATGAAAATCGAGGGGTTCTTATGGAAAATTTTTAAATTCAAGAGTCACTTTTTGAATGAAATAAGATTATATAAGGACATCACGAATGCTGGTTAGAAAAGATAATCGTCCAGAAAAAATGGCTCATTACAAGAATGCGTGAATATTTCCATAACAGCAAAATAGCAGATGCTAGTGGTTAGCTTGTTTGCCATCGGCCGATTGAGATTAGCAGGATGGCAGGATCATTGTATTTTTTCTTGAAAACTAGATGAGAATGTGCTCAAGGTCGGAAAAAGAAAAAGAGGCGTAGGACTAGGCATAGACAATATGTAAAAAGAGTAAAGTTGGAAATATAC
>NW_022688238.1:287073-295670 GCF_011630105.1 Anneissia japonica | reverse complement strand
GAAGCACACCCTGTACCAGAAACCGGGCGTCGTGCCGTACCACGATTTGTTGATCACCCACGATGCTCGGAAGTTCCGGGATCCCTCGGATAAAGCGGTCGTCGTCGGATCGATCACGAAGGAATCCGCAACCACAACGTGAGCGTTCCGGTGACTCGTCTTCCAGGTTCTGGAAGCGGAAAAGTAATCGTTGGAATAGCACGAGTAGATTCCGGAAGCGTCGAGGTCGACTCCGACCACCTTCAGCATGCTGGTAGTCAGGTCTTCGGTGACGTGAACGGTCGCGAAGCCCACTCTCTTATTCGGCAACTGCCAACGGACGTCCAAGGCCTTTTTCTTGCCGTGGTAGCATCTCAGCTCGAACGTTGAGAAGGGTCTGACGACCAGGAAGTTCCTGTCTATCTGGAGGACAAAGCCTTCCCCGAAACAGAGGATCGTTGTCAGAACCGCCAAGACTAGGACGGTCTTCATCGTTTGGATCGCCCGACAATGGCCGTCGACTAGTTACGACAACGTAAATAAAATAAACACGCACAGCAAACAAATATACGATATTCTTCTTTTCTTTAATTGAAATACTAGATAAAATAAAACTTATTCTAACCGTAAATTTTTAACGTCGAACAGACTAATAGCACGCTCAACAGAACTCCGAACGCCGTTGCGGTAGATAGGCGTTCCGACCTCGAAGACGGCGGATCGGGATAACGTGGCGGCGAGTGTCGCGACGATTCCAATTTTTCGGACGGAGAGCACGTCTCCAGAGGGTTGCCGACGAGTTTCCATCCGCCAAAGTCGAAGTCCGCCAAACACCCGACGACCGAGTAGGACATCATCGAAGCTCCCAGGCGAAAGTCACGGTCCACGTCAAGAATTTCGAACGGAAAAGATTCGCCGAAGACGTTTTGTCGACCTTCGCCGTCCACGAACAATCCGAAGGCGCTGCTGTTTCTGTACGCTCTCACGTGGTGCCACGTCCCGATCGAAAGTAAATGCGAATGGGCGATGGTCCGTTTTCCGGATCCCTGTCGGAGGAGAATTCCATTTTTCCTTTAATGACGGAGATGCCGACGAAATCCATGTTCTTCATGCTCGACGCGTGCAGGATCCGACCGTTATCCAAGGACGACAATTTCAGATAGAAACTTACGTCGACGTCCGTCCTGTGGTCGTCGACAGAGTTTCCCAGTGGTCGCCTGAAAGTGACGCCCGTGTTCCGATTCAGTCTGAACGTCATGTCGTTGGGCATCGCTGTCGAACCGACGTACGGCGACCCGTCCGATGATACTCTGTTTTTCAGGACTTCTTTTTCGGAGTTTGTCGTCTCTTCTTCTTTGGTTTTCGGTTCCTTCGCGTTCGATTCCTTCGTTGTCGAATCTTCCGTGATCTGTTTGGTAGTTGTCGATTCCTTCGTGATCGATGCCGGCGTGGACTGTTTGGTAGAAGTCGATTCCTTCGCGTTCGATTCCTTCGTTGTCGAATCCTCCGTTGTCTGTTTGGTAGTTGTCGATTCCTTCGTTGTCGATGCCGGCGTGGTCTGTTTGGTAGTAGTCGATTCCTTCGTAGTCGATACCTGCTTTGTCGATTCCTTCGTTGTCGTGGTCGATGCCTTGGTTGTCGACTCCTTGGTTGTCGATTCCTTCGTTGTCGATGCCTTAGTTGTCGACTCCTTCGTGGTCGATGCCTTGGTTGTGTGTTCGGCAGTTGTCGATTCCATCGTCGTCGACTCCTTCGTTGTCGATGCCTTGGTTGTCGACTCCTTCGTTGTCGATGCCTCAGTAGTGGGTTCGGCAGTTGTCGTTTTCTTCGTCGTCGATTCCTTCGTCGTCGATTCCTTCGTCGTCGGTTCAACCTTCGACGTAGAATAGGTAGTATTCCTTCTTGGACAACGTCCTATCATTTCGCTGCTTCGAATCTCCCATTGGTTTAACGTAAGTCCTCTCAGACATCCGTTAACACCCGGCGAATCGTAACTAGCGCCCACCGTTTACACGTTTCCCACGTCGAGAATGGCGTCGTCCCCGATTACGTTCGTTTTAGTTTCGAACGAATCGATCCTCATCAGGACGTGCAGATAGTACCTGCTTATGCCGTAAGAGCTCCATTCTCCTATCGCGGTGCGCTTCGGACTGGTGATTCGAAGCGGCGTGGACCCCGTCCGGAATAATGCTTCTACGAAACCGTCTTTCAGATATACGGACAAGGCGTCACCGCCCTTGCCGTCGTCGACGTGGAATATCCTTCCCTCGTCGTTATAGGCTTTCAACGAGAAAGTCATCCACACCTGGGTGGTGACATCCGTTTCGTTCGCTTGTCGAACGAAGTTGTAACCGGTGCGTTCGTCCAGAAAAACGGTCGAGGACCCTCCGTCGTCCGTTCTCGTAACGCACGGTGCCAGTCCCGGTGGTACGAAGAGGCTACCGTTTATCTTCAACGGGGAGATGCATCCTTCGATGCTCTCGAAGTCTCCGACCGTTCCCATTGAGAAGTCACCGTCGAGGTTGAGGTGAGTGTACATCCCTTCTAACCTCTTCCATTCGGTTGGAACTGAGTCCGTCGTTATTCGGACGGAATCTTCCTCAAATTCCAGCAAGATTCGGTGCCACCGACCGGTCGACAAGAGACGTTTTTCGTTGCCGTGAAACATCCGTCAGGAACCCGCGTTTATGGACACGCTCACGTATCCCGACACTAGCCGTACTGAGACGTGGTCGTTTTCCCCCTCTGCGGTGAACACGTGTCCGTCGAGTTCATCCGGTTTGATGGAGAACGATATGTTTCGAACGCGGCCGACGGTGGGCATCCGGGATTTCATGTCGCGTATGCGGAAAGATCTGTTGAATCGGTCCACTGCTGGGGTCGTCGCGGTCGAAGGTCTTTCGGTCGATTGAGCATCCGTGGTCGCGTTGCACTTTTCCAAATTATCCGGCTCGACTTCAAAACCGTTGACGATAAGAGAACTCACCTTCCCTGCGGCGGTCACATGGGCTTCGCCGTTGCTGCCCAGCATGTACACACCTTCGCAGAACTTCGTTCCGTTTCCCACTGGGAAGGGCTTTGCCAAAGTCGGAATCCCGTCCGTCGTAGAGAAGATTTGGTTGTTTCGTATGTGGTATGCGTATCTCGTCCTGACTCCGGAGACGGAGTCGGAGTTACCGACTTGATTTTTTCGTTCTCGGAATTCGATACGAGCAACCTCATCTCGTCGTTCGCGATTGAGATTCTTAAGCGGAATCCTTCACTCCACAAAAACCCAGTGGGAGAGAAAGGAGTGCGTGAGCTGGAGGATGAGTTACTTCGCCAAGAGCCTAGTGGTGGACCTGTTTCACCTACAGTACTGTCTATTGCTACTGCCCGTCTCAACTCTCGTATCCGCACTCGAGGTTTATCGTCACGTGAAATGTGGACACAGCGGGATCAGTTCTCGCATGTCCAAATCCCTGTCTCAGATCAAAAGTTGATTATTGACCAGCACAACCTTCGAACCAACAACCACCGCTACAGCGAAAAATCTAAAGCGCCGACTGCCGATGTGGCACCTGATACTTCCCTTAACATCGGGGATTTGGTTTACATTTGGGGAGATCGTAACAAGACCTCTGCACGAGATCGTTACCTTGTTGTATCTGTTGATGGAACCTGGTGCACAGTTCGTAAGTTTTCTGGCTCTCAGTTGAGAAGCACTAGTTATCGTGTCAAAAAAGTCTGAGTGCTTCAGTGTCCCCAAGGGTAGGGATGCAGCAACTCCACCACGAAGGACTCACAGTGATACATCAGATGATGAGTATCAATGTCCTCCTGTAGCTGATCCGTCACCACCCACTCCACCTGCCGTACCAGAGGCACTCGCTGTTCCTCCAGTTGACCTCATGAAGGCGCCTTCGTTGGAAGCTACACCACCATCTGTGTCGTCTCAAGATCATCCTGCAAAGCCCCTTCTACGCCGTTCAACACGTCGAAGGAGACGTCCTGAACGATTCTCTGACTATGTTCTGGATCAGTAGTATTAGTACATGCTTGAATTCTTATAGGTTTAGGTTTATCTTCGATTCAATACTGTCTGTTTGAGTTTGTTCATAATCACTTTTCTGTCAACAACTCATATTTATTATGCTCTACTTAATGTCCGGAGGTTATAATCACGCTTGTACTATTGTGATTGACACGTTCTAATCTGTAATGATCTTAAATGTGGTACTGAGTTTTATAGATAGTATGTTTGCCTCCGAGTGTTATTGTGTCAGTATGCACAGCATGAAACTGACAAGTGTTTTCTTGCTGTTTTTTTTTCGGTAATTTTTAGTTAAAAAAAAAAGGCGTAATAGAGGAATAAATAAAAGGACAAGAGAAGTCACGCCAGTGTTAACACACTGTGATTTGATTAGGCGCCCTCTATGGGCGGTCTCTCGATACTCCATCTTGGATTGATCGGACCGTTGTTTTGTTGGCTGTAATAAAGCTTTGTTGTACACTACTGCTAGTGTGTCCGATTGTAGTCTTTGTACTGTGGTTGTTTCTCTTCCCCACTGGCGCTTGTTTACCCTAGGCAGGCCTAAAATGTCTACCTTTTAGATGTTCATGGTGTAATAAATAACACAGACAAGATAACTACTATGTTTTTAATATAATTCAAATGTTTCTAGCAGTCTTCCATGGGCAAAACTAGGTCTAGGCTCCCTAAAAATAGCCTACGCTACGGGAGGGTAAGCTTCCGCCTGGGCTTAGGTGAAAGTAAACAATGTTTGGCCCGGCGGAGTGTATTTAAATTTTAAGTATAGGCGGTAACACGTGAAAGTAGGCATACGCTAGGCCTAGTCTATTCGCTATAGACATATTTTTAGGATTAAAACCCTAAGTTTTATAAAAACATTTATCTTGTAATTTTAAAATGTCTAAAAATATTTGATTATTATTATTATTATTATTATACTTTGAAATTTCTTTTTTAGTATCTGAAGTTTGGTGGCATTATTAATGTCTGATGTTCTGTCATAATTTTTTAATGAAAAAAAAAATGGCAATAATAACTTTTTACTTTTAATTTTAAACAAGATACAAACGAGCTGACAAAATACATCATAGAGATAATCGATTTGAACATAAAGAAAAGAGCAGCTGGATGGTGTTTTTTTTTTTTTTTTTTTTTTTTTTTAATTATGTATCATCACAATAATGCTTTATAAATCACATCGCATGTTCTTAAATACAGTACATCAAATGTTGTATTTTCATTTATATCCGTTTTGGTTATGTTGTTGGGAGACCTTTACTATTAGTAAGCGCCAGTCTTCCTAAGCATTACCTTGGTTGTCCAATTTTAAATCAGAACAGACACTGATTGTTCATTGGCGACCAACGATAACATCCACAAAAATTGCACAATTTTGTAAAACGACGATAATTACGACCATGTTTAGCGATATTAACATTTACGGAGTTAGGGCGTTGTTTGTTTACATTTTCACTGTAGACCGGCCTTACTCTTGTCGTTAAAATTCATGATTTTATATAAATTCATGCATTGCAAAAATTGTGTTTAGTGCTGATATAATAATGAGACAAACAGAACATGAATGGGAGGATATTATACTCATATATTATTTTTAGCACAATTCTACTATGTACCAAAAAATGCAGTTCCGCTAGGCTCGCACGATCCCAATCTCGACACGAGTGTGTTCGTTCGAGGCTTGCGGTGCGTAAATATATGAAAGACGCGTTGAAAACACTTATTGTCTCAATATAGTGCGTATGAAACCGCCGTGTGTACTACCCATCACTCTACTAACGCCTTGACAATACGGTAACTTTTTCTATAATTTTCAAAAAAAAATCAAATAGAACAAAATCCCAGAAACACACTCTTGGCTGATTTATTAGAAGGGGTCAGTCCAACTACGACCCATCATTTTACTAAGAGGTTTGACCAGATATGTACACCAGTCTGCTTTCTGGGGAAATGCTTAGTTCCTCCGAGTCCAAATGAACCCCGGATAGGCCCAGGGGCTCCACCCTTACTTCATGGTGGCCAAGGCAAATACAGTATGTTGTGTTTTCCTATTTATTGATGATTCTATATACAGTAAATACTTGTAAATATGAACAATGGTACCGTTTGTTACGTGCTGTATAATATTTGATAGGCTGATTGATAGACATGGTCCTTCCAGTGGTGCAACAGCGGGTCGTGGGTCACGGGCCGAAACAATGTTAGGAGCACTATGCATATCAGTAAAATATTTTCCCACGAAGTGACACCGTGGTGGGTAATCCCCCTAGAGATAAGTGTTAAGGATGAAAAGACTTTAATTTTTAGACAATGCCAAAAAATGTTCTGTGAATAATATTTTGCACACACATTTTTAATTTGAATATTTTCGTGCAACATATTTATATTAGGTCTATGCATAGGCCTATGCACAGGCATTTTCTTAGCTTTGCCAATATAAAAAGTATTATCAAACAATCATTCAATCAATCGTTTCAGGGTGGGTCCAGGAGACACGGGTCTATCCCAACCCCACAAAAAATAAAGAAGAAAGAGAGAAGAAAGACCAGAAAGAAGGGAGCATGACGTCACTGTAGGCCTACTCCAAAACAAGCTATTTTTTTTTAATTCTAATTCAAATTCAAATTCAAAAATACTTTATTATCCAAAAGGAAATTCACTTGGTTATTGTACATATAACATATTTAAAAATTAAAAAACATTAAAATATTTAAGTACAGTACTGATATATGAAAGACATTTGTTCAAAACATCAAAAACATGCAAAATGAACAAAGAAAAAGGACAACACAATACTATATAATGTATGTGGTCTCCACCATTTTTATACAAAATTCTTTCTCTATATCTGTCCCTTATGGGTAGATGGATATATTCGGTGTAAACACCAAGCCTAACCCACAAAAGTCGGAAGAATATTTGTTTCCAGTGAGGTCCTTCTGGTGGTGATTGGGCACTACACCGGCAGTGTCCTAACGATGGGCCCGGGGCCCTGTGGCTTTCTGAAACTGGGGGCCCCATTTTGATCCGGTCACCACTTGGATTGTGGGAATTTCAATGTGCTCGTTTTTCTAATATTTGGCATTGTATTCTGGATTGCTTTTAACAACGAAATGAATTATATGATATCAGTTGGGTAGGGAGGGGCTTTCACACACCTACAGTATGCCACCTCAGCCCTAGCATGGTTGGGGCTAAGTTAAGATCATATATGAATACGGCACCTCGAAGTGGCCGGAAATGGGACTCATAGATTTAAAATGCGAGTATAATTTCCATTTTTAAAACAATTGGAAAATTTAAGGGGTCCCCAAGCCGACAGGGCCCCCCATTAAACCTTTACGGGATATACTATGATATATGTCTTACAGTCGATCTCAGAGACACATTATGCTGTTATGTATCAACAAAACCGGGTAAGGGTGGCCGAGCGAGAACCATGGGTTGGGGCACCTTTGGCGGCCCTAGGTGACGGGGGCCTTGCGGACCGCCGCACAAGAGTGCATAGTTGTTACGCCACTGTACATAGGGAAACAATTTCCTACTCATTTCCAATTAGTATACTGCGCCCTTTAACGTGTACACAGGCCATAATGCACACGGGACCAACAGGTTAAATGTCTCATCCGAAAGACGGTGCGCTATCGTAACTTGCATTTCAGCTCACCCCCCCCCCCCGGAGAGCAGTGATGGGAATTCAATACACCACCTCCTTTCTAAAGCCCCTTCCAATTAACAACATATCAATTTCAACATGCTGTGTATAATATTTAATAATATGCCTACTATGATGGATAACCATGTATTTTATTCTTTATTTCTTGACATGTTTAAAGTCGGAGGCGGATTTTAAGGTGGGTAGTTATGCAGCCGTCCGGGGCTCATACATTTTTGAAAAAAAGAAAATATTTTGTCAAAAGTGTTGTATTATTAGATTGCTCGGTTGTAGTAAGTAGGGGCCCAACGCCTTTCCGGGACTCATTTGGACATGGAAGAAGTAACCGTTTCCCCAGAAAGCACACAGGTATTACATAACTGGTCAAACCTCCATAGTGGGGCATCCTGGGGCATAGTTAAAAGAACCCCTTCTAATAAATCTGCCAAATATTGTGTTTGTGGGATTTTGGTCTATTTGGGTTTTTTTCGGAAATTATAGAAAAGGTTACGTATTGTTAAGCCGTTGTAGGAGATTGCTGAGTATCAGTGTTACTGTAAGTATAAATAGTGGCTTCTCCAGGGCCCATTTGGACTCGAACTTCGCCCAGAAAACACATGCGTTACTTAAGGCTTGGTAGTAATGTGCTAGGTTGTAGTAGGAGCGCACCCCCTCCCCCACCCCGAGAGCTCACGAGTTACACAAATTTGAATATGATATGCCATAACTGAACTTTATGGGACAATATGAAACAATACATCGTTTCTACAATACATTATTCAGCATCGGAAGAGCTTTCCAACGATACCAAACACGACTAATTTTGGTGAGTTTATATACTTATTCTTATTTTATGCACATTTTAAGTATATTTTGCTGTTATTTTAAAACAAATAAACACCTATTTTTGAATTATGTTCCATTCTGGCATGA
>NW_022688238.1:281178-287041 GCF_011630105.1 Anneissia japonica | reverse complement strand
GTGACAGTAGTTTTTATATGTCTGGTTTGTTGCCTGTATAGAAATTAATTAGTTTAGACACCAACATCATATCTGTAGCTTATTTAGTTCCAATTATATGCACATTTTAGATCAATTTGTCAACAGGGCTTAGGGTGACCAGGACGGGTTAATTAGGATATCTGACTTCTAACATTCCACTCCCCTAATTTGATTTCTAGGCCTCTTTTTTTATTTATTTTTTTCTAGTCTAAGTGTAGAGTAAAAAAAGCTACAAATGCATATGTAAGGAAGTTAATCCTCCTAGAGCAATGCTGAAAAGCTACCGTCTCAATGGAAAAAGTTGCATGTGGACCTTGATATCATGTATCTAACGGCAACGTCTCGTCGTCAACCGCACAACAGTGCGGCAACACGAAATGTGCTGCACATACACTCATCGCTACTGACTGATTTGAAAGTGAGGTTTAATATACATAAACTTGTAGCCCAGGGGTGGATCCAGGATTTGGAAGAGGAGGGTTCACAATTTTCCCCAAAAACCTGAAAATGAAAGGGGGGTCCGGGGGCCCCCGGGAAAATTTTGATTCCTAGATCTGGGGCGGATGCAGGGGAGGGTGCAGAGAGTGCGGTTGCATCCTCCCCCCTAAATTCTATTAAGAAAAATAATTGTTGTTTTATATTGTTGATGTAAATTATTGGTAAGATTCTTAAGGTATGAGAGTGCAATTTCCTGGCACCCAAAGCTCGATATTCTCAAAATTCACGTAACTATGGGCGCAGATCACTGGAGAAGGGGAACACGTCCCACTCCCGCCCCCACCCCCACATATTTACATATTTTAAGGGGAAAGGATTGGTCTCCCTGACTTTTTCGGGAATCAAGAAGATATGCCTGGAAATTGTTGAAATAATGACTCAGGTTTTAACGAAAAAACGCGGTAGGCCTGGTCAAGCTCGCTAGTCAGAAGGTTCGCTATCCATAAGGTTCGTTATTCATAACATTAGCTTACCCAATACCAGAGGGTCGTTATTCATAATGAAGAAAAGGGTTCGATATTCATAAAAAAAAAAAAAATAAGGACCGCTCTTCATAAGGTTCGCTAGTCATAATCAAAAAAGGGTCACTATTCATAATTTATTAAAAATACCACAAGGCATAAGGTTCGCTAGTCATAATCAAGAAAAGGGTTCGCTACTCATAATATAAATAAAGGACCGTTATTCATAAAGTTCGCTATTCATAATTAAAAAAGAGGTTTGCTATTCATAATAATAGTAGAGGTTCGCTATTCATAATATAAAAAAGAGGTTCGCTATAATTCATAATAGGCTATTAAAAAAAGAGGTTCGCTATTCATAAAAAAAAAAGAGGTTCGCTATTTATAATAAAAAAGGGTTTTGCAATTCATATAAAAAAAGTTTATTAGTTAATAAATCAATAAAAAAAAAAAAAGGTTTGTCATAATAAAAAAGCTAATTATAATTTGTAACCAAAAATGGTTTACTGCTAATTACAATAAGAGTGAAAGCTAGTCGTAGTCATGCATTTCGCCAATTTCATCCCTACATAACGCCTCTCCCGTGCACTTCGCCCGGCACAATTTTCGCCATTAAACCACCACCTTTATTATTGTCATTCTTTTAGTTCTTTTGTTTTTAAATTTTGTTTATTGATAATGTCAATAAATAAAGTGTACATACTCAATCATATTTATACACTTTTTTATTTCACGTGAAATGATAACTATAGACTTGCAAGAAGAAAAAATACACGTTTGTGTATAAGAGACAGTATATATATTGTTTATTGATACGGAAGAGGAAAATTCCGTATGTTTACTTCCTATTATTTAAAGAGTTATTAAAAAAAAGTATTACAATTAAATGTGTACTAGCGTTTGGGGCTATTTTTTTTATGACTAGCGACATCTTTTATTTATTATGAATAATGAACCTTTTTTTTTATTATTATGAAGAGCGAACCTCTGTTTTAGTATGAATAGCGAGCCTTATGACTAACGGTCCTACTTTTCTATTATAAATAACGAACTATTTTCTTGATTATGATTAATGAACCCTTTATTATGACTAGCGAACCTGTTATTTTATTATAATTATTAGCGAACCTTATAAATAGTGAGCTTTATGAATAGCGAACCTTATAAACAATTGTCTTTATAACTGGCGGACCTTATGAAAAGTGGACATTATAAATAGTTAATTATTATTTTAAGCATGTTAGGATAATTTTTTTTAAAGAATTTGAGCATCATCCTCCTTCGATTCATCAACAGCAAAAATTATATTTTCTTTTCATATCATCTGTGCTATGAAATTCTTAAATAATGTTGAAACAGCTAAATGATGAAAATATCAACCATTTTAAATTGCAATGCTGCACGAATGAAGTGAAAAGTATTTTAATATTGATTGTTACTGATGTAAATTAATTAAAATTATTAGTAAATAATTGATTTAATGAGCCATTGGCGAATAATTTTATATTGTTGCAATCTTTCTTGAACAGGTAAAAATATCAATCCAACATGAACCAATTTTTACTGACTAGCAACAGCAGGTTTCTGTGGTCTACCGGTATGACACGTGTCTTAAAATCCCATTTAGACTTGGTAGGTTAACTGGTACTTCCAGAATTTTAAGACACAGGCTAATTTGAAATTAGGTTTAAGGAGATTCAAAACAGAAATATATACGTAAGTAGCAACGCAGGGCCGGCGGAACGTTTTTGGCCCACTAGTAGGATGAATGGGAATATGAATAGGTTCATTTTTAGAGGGTGGGGGCACAATTTTTTCACACGTACCCGAAAAAGGGAGGGGGTCCGGGGTCCTCCCCCGGGAAAAGTTTGATTCCTAGATGGCGAGAATTGTGCTTTCCCGACTTTGAGCTAGGTGTCTTTTAATAAAACGGTTAGGCAAACTTTCTCATTCTTATTACCGTAAATAGGCCTGTTATGTGTGTATACATACAAAAAATAGAGTAGTTGCATACTACTATTATGTATGTACCGGTATACATACTTTGCATACGTATTCTTTCTTCCATGATTCAATGAACCCCAAAAATAAAAGGGGGTCGGGGGTCCTCCCCTGAGAAAATGTTGATTCCTAGATGGCGGGAAATGAGCTTTCCCGAATTCTATTTTTTTGTATTTAAGGAAAATTGCAAACAGACAGCCAATAAAAGACTGAATATTAGTGTATTACAATAGTTGCTTAAAACTCAGCTCACATGTCCTGAAAGGGTGAGTCTATAATTCTTTTTCTTTTTTTTTTTTGCCCAAAGGAGGGGGCCAAGACCCATGATCCTCCAGATCCGCCAATGTAAATTGCGAGAAAATCTAACTCTGTGTCGGGGATTGGATAAACACTCTCTTTCCCATCCCTCTCCTCCTTCTTCCATCTTTCTTTTCTCGCATTTTTTTCCGATCATACAAAAATCTCCATAGACATATAACTTTTGTCAAAAAGTTGGGGGGGGGGGCGGCCCCGCCGCCCATGCAACGGAATGGCAAAACGTCATCAGATAGTACAGTACTTGTTGTATACACCACCATAGCTGTACCATGGCCATTCCTCCATGGATTGTACTACGTTGATAAAGTGTGTCTTTTAAAAAACACATACTGATGTTTGCAGTTTTTTGTTTTACTACTGAATGTGTACACAATTTTGAAGAGAAGTTTAAAGGGACACCGAACAAAAAAAAATGGAGAAAGGACACGCATCTTTACAACATGAAATAAATCGAAGGCACCACACTGTTATAACTAACTGTATGTTTATTTCTTGGACGCTTTGACGACAGTTAGGCCTTGGCAATAGTTTGAGTTTAAGAAGGTAGTTCAAATAAATTCATGTATTAATGTTAATTTTGCATATGAATTAATAATCATACTAACATATAACTTTAAAGTGTAACCAAAGCTCTATGAAACGTTCCAATCAAATAAAATTACATCTCAATTTTTAACAATGAGATCTTCCATAAAAACATGCATGTGTAAGGCCTAAAGAAAACAATCAAAAATAAACAATAGTTTACTTTCTTAATTAACTTATTAATGTCTTAAATATGCACCTAGCTATGTAAATACTATAGTTAAAAGTGGAATTTTTTTATAAATCTTTTCAAATCAATTTTTAAAAGTTAGTCTACACGTTTATTCTCTGTTTTACTTATATACAACTTCAAATTTATTTTGTGTATAAATAAAATTGTTATTCAGTTTATATAAAACATTATTTACTAAAACAAATCTGAGAAACTTTACAATTTGTTAACCATTAAAATTGCTGAAATATGCTTTTGTTATAATTCATACTATTCATCAACTGCATCTTTTTAATTAAAAATATATTAACCCTAATAATAGATGAACCAGACACGCAATAAAATAGAAAAGATTACAATTTAATACTATTATTAATCCTAAAAATAAAAAATTATATTTTCTATTACCATAATAAACACATTATTATTGTACTGAAGCAACATGGAATTTAGAGACGTTGTAGTCCACTAAATTAATTAGAGCAGAAAATACGTAATTGAATCAGTGGTGTATCTATGAGTACTGGCAGGATGGGGAGAGGTCTGATGGAGGGAGCAAAGGATAAGTGGGGTCCTTAGCTGGCAAAATAATATCAGGTAAATTTTAACTTTTTATGTGCAACCTTTTTCCTTCATTTTGCTCAGCGAATTTCTTGGGGGAAAGTAGTAGGTAGATGGTAATGTAGTTAATTATTTCTTTTCAATAATTTACTTTTTTTTGTCAATAGTGAATTAAAGTTGAAATACCTGCACAGTAAAACAACATACAAGTGATAACTTTAGCATTATTCTGCATACAGCTGAAATTCCTATCTGTAGAACAAAGTATTTAAAGGGTCATATTATCATATCAAAAATATTAAAACTAGTGTAGTACACTAATTATTTGTTTCCTTATGTAAACAATAACATTACAGTAAACATTGTACAATAAGTAAAGCATACAGGGTCAATATGCATAAGTGCCATTTTTCTAATACATTACCTTATAACATACTAAATAAAATTACACTTATACTTATAGAACATCTGAGTTTTTTTTTATAAGTTGTGTTATATTTTTATGGGACAAAAAATTCTACTGCGTCGTGCAATTGAATGCTTCCTATCGTGGACAACACATGTCCTTGGGACTGTTCTGATGGGTTGCTGTGTAGTTTCATTGAAACTCTGTTGTGTTGTTAAATGAAGATGTTTAGTGATTTTTTTTTTTGTTTCTGAAAGTGGACAATTTAGCTCTTATGTGTGTAATCATCATCTTCTTACATTTAAAAAAAATATTAATATAGATAATTAAAGGTTCTCAAATTCAATACATTAATCAGTAGTACAAATATCTTCATTTTCTTATAATATTGGTGATTACGATATGGCATGCCATAACTTCAGTAAAGTAGGCCTACCTGCTAAAGTACCATAGGCGTAGATACCGGGGATGGGGGGATATATCCCCCCAATATTTGACAAGTGGGGGATGGTCCATTTTATCATCCCACCCAATATTTTAACTATGTATGGGATAAAATGGAGATTTACACACTTCAAAGACTGTCACAGAAATAATTTGCACTGTATTATGCGCTTACAAAGATGAAAATTAGCATAATGTATTAATGTTGATAACAAAATTATTTTATCTGGTACCAATCTAAGCTCTTCTTTCCTTAGATGTTAGACGTGCTGGCAAAGAGAGCCACATTTCACACTGAAGGGTGTGTATGACATCAGTAATGTTATGTCAATTCCAAGAATGTTTAAGGTTATATCGGTTGATGAGGAATTTATTGATTAGGCCTATAATAGCAAA
>NW_022688238.1:280559-281162 GCF_011630105.1 Anneissia japonica | reverse complement strand
CCTATAATAGCAAATTGCATCAATTTATTTTGCAAAAACAAGGTTTCCAGCTTCAGAGGGGGCACATCTCCTGTCCGCACAAGGGCACATATTGGTGCTAACACCAGGCGCGTAACATGGATCTTGGGTCAGAGTGGGTATTTATTTTTTAATTTTTTTTTAATTTTTTTTATTTTTATAAAGTGTAACCCTTCTAGTTTAGCCCAGTAGGTTAACTGATATTCAGGACCCTCTTTAATAACATTAAAGAACTGTACAAACAACATCATTACAACATAATTATAATAACAACAACAACAACAACAATCCTCATTCACCATCTATACACATTGAGGCCCTTCTTTTAGATTAAAATGATCTATCTTAAATTTGTCCTTCTTGAGTTTGGGACTATTATGTGTTTAAATAACTTAATAGGATAAAACTAAAAAAGCCCTAAAAAATGCACGCCAAGCGCGCAAAAATATTTTTGTGTTTGTAATTCTAATTTCGTCGGAATTGATGAAAACTCCCTAAAATGTGCAATTTATAGAGAATTGGCCTACCGTAACAAGAAATGCGCGCAAAGAATTTGAGAATTTTAGGCACTTTCAGAGGATGCAT
>NW_022688238.1:271750-280552 GCF_011630105.1 Anneissia japonica | reverse complement strand
GGTGGAGAAAGATTTTCCAAAGATGGATATTTTCCCCTTGTCCCCCGGTGTTTTTAATGTTAATTTCGTTGGAATTGATCAAAACTCCCTAAAATGTGCAATTTTTAGAGGAAATTGGGCCATGTGAACAAGAAATGCGCGCGAAATTTGAGGTTTTTAGGCATTTTCAGGGGATGAAAAGGTATTTATAAAGGGGTGGGGAAGATTTTTCAAAGATAGATATTTTCACCTTGTTCCCCAGTGGTTACGCCATCGGGCAGCATAGATCAAAGGAGTTATGACAGTTTTTGAAGTGGAGAAGGGGTTGCAGGGTGTTGTGCGTCTGGTCATTATATCATCTTCCTTTTTATTCTTGTCTTTATTTTTCTCTTCTCTTTTTCTTTCCTTTTTTTTTTCCTCTTCTTTCTCTTTCCCTCAACCTCCCCTATTTCTTTTCTCTTATTACCCAGCCCGGTACGACGGCTTGGTCAACCCGGTAAAAACCGTCAGGGGAGGGGCAGTTTCACCCTGCCCCCTCCCCCGCCCCCGCGCGTGTTACGACGCCAATCATCCCCCCAATGAAAAATATTTTTCTACGCCACTGTAAAGTACAGTATTCAGTGTAAATTGCTTTACCAGGTAAGTACTTGCAGCTTTCAGTCATTTTAGACAAATTCTTTACCTTAAGCTAAAAATGAATTACTTTATGCTAAAAAAAAAACTACTGAACTACCTACTAAAACTAATGGACCTTTCCGCTAAGTCCGCCCCTTGGATATTGTTGCTAAGGTCACACAAAACTACTATGTTACAAAATATGCAAACACCTACATTTTGTGGGAAAACACACATGCTTTTGAAGTCAGGCACTCACTGCGTCGTAAGACCGTCGCAAGACGCATCCCACTCTGCTCCCTGTGAACGCTAGTCGACATGATGCCGTCTGCTGATTTTCGGTGACAGTCTGAACGGATCGTCATTAAAAACAAACCGTTGCACGCGTGTAGTCACGTTGTGTTCTTTATAGAATCGTGGATATATTCATGCCACGAAACTTAGAATATGGAATATAGTGTACGCTGGGAGCAAATTTCAATATAGATAAATTTAGTAAATGTACGATGTACAGTATATATTGTACTACATAGGCCTGTTTTCATAACAATAACTTGTTATGGTGCCAAAATTTTGCTCAACTTGGCCAAAAACATATGGGGCAGAGGTGGGTATATCTCTAGTCCCCACACTTCAAATCTTTGTCTGCCAATAGACAGGATGGGGAGGGGTGGTTGCTATACAGGTTTGCCAGCTTGTATTTCCAGGCATCCAGATGTACCGTACCATATTTCCAACATAGACTCTATCGCCGTGTTAATTTTATTTCTTTGAGGGGAGGGGCTAGCGGCTCTACAAATTGTCAGCATTATTTCCAGGCATTCAGAGTTGCAAAAAATTGTTCAACAACCATGATGAGGCTGATAGTGGATGCTCAGCAACCTACTTTTACAGCAAAATGTGTTTAGCCCCCCCCCCCCAACCCGCTCTGACTATAATGGCCGGACCACTTGCAAAATGCTTCCGACGGCTATGATAATTAATTTCAAGATCATCTAGAAAAAGGTAGATACTTTAGTTCAGAGGAACCCGAAATAAATAAGTTACAAACTAGATTTAGGTCACTGTGGCATAGTTCTTCTTGTTGGTTTTTAAAAATAGGTTCTCTAATAAATTGTAATCTATTACACTTAAAAATAAAATGATCTATTGTTCCTTTATCATTGAAATTACATAATAAACATTGGCCTAAGTTTTGTGGAGACCATGATTGTTTTCTCCCTTCAAGTGGCAATGTCATCGCTGTATTCTTGTATTTGTTTGTCTTAAATCCAAAAAAAAAAAGCTCTGATTACTAAAGTTCTGAAAGGTTTTTGGTAGTTTTTGATAATTACTCCATGTTTGAATTACAAATCCGACTACCAAGATGGTCGCTAACAAGTTAAAACTATAATAGAATTGCGCACTTTTCGGCTTAAATAAGAAAATGTATGTTTTACTGGAGTGCACAAGAAGCACACACGTACACACACAAGACGAGTGACCATTTTTTTTTCATGGTAAACAAACGGGGGTGCTAGCCACCCTATTCACCACCCTCATCCGCCACTGGTTGGGGTTTTGTATAATATTAAAAAAAAGCAAAATATATTTGTAATTGAATTATATAGTTTTGTAATTGTATTGGTAGATTTACGATTTAGGTCTATATTTGTAAATGGGAGCAACTTCAATTGTAATTGTTAATCACCATAGAAATTGAAATTATTTTTACGTATGTAGGTGTGTCAGTAGGTGCACAAATGAATGGAGTAGTATGTTACGCAGGGGCGGTTTTGCCACTATTTTAAAAATTTCAATGCATATTATTTAATGTTATTTGCTACTCACTTATCTATTCTGGAACTGTTGTGTTCCCCCTCTCCATTTGAAAAATTCTGGATCCGCCCCTGTGACAAGTGTCAACAGTACAGTATAACGACATCACACCAATTTTTTCTATAGTTTAAACATGTGGAAAGGATATGAATGTGGGTATGTTTATGGCAGGCTAAAGGAAAACATACTCATATTCCCAATAGGATTCACTTACCATATACATATTCAGAACAAATTGAACTTTATTATTTGTTAACCTAACAATCAATTAAATACGACTTGCTATAGGCTATAGGCTTCTTCCCCGGAACCCATTGGGGCTTACCCCTGCCTCCCAAAGCTTGAGCAAATTGTTAGCTCAAAAATAGGAAATTTTGAAGTAATTCTATATAACTCGCAGAACAAATTGAACTTTATTATTTGTTAAACTAAAAATCAATTAAATACGACTTGCTATACATAAAGCTTCTTCCCCGGAACCCACCGGGGCTTCCCCCTGCCTCCCAGGCAAAGCTTGAGCAAATTGTTAGCTGAAATATAGAAAAAAATTTGAAGTAATTCGTTTATAACTCACTAGTCCTTCCTCAGAGGCGAGTGAGAGGCTAGAAAAAGCCAGATAGTATAAAGTGAGAGTTTCATGCAAGCATGATTGGCAACAATAGGCTAGGTGAGATGAGAGTAGCGTGAACAAAGAGATAAAATCCGGCTTTTTTCTTTGTGTTCTTGACTTCATTATTGTCTAGCGCATAGAGACCTCGTTTATTTGCGCTATATAAATCCATCTATTATCGTCGTCGTCGTCGTCATCGTCATTATTATTATTATTATTATTATTATTATTATTATTATTATTATTAATATATATATATATATCTTACTGTATGTTCCTGTCATATGTCTATATCTTATTTTCCTATCTGGATACTGCTATTGTTATTTATTTGAAAAGAAATAAATTTTCCTAAACCAGAGCATTCTGCTGTCTATGTTGTCTTTTCTACATGATTTATATAAAATGTTTATATATTTCTGTTTTATTGTCAGTGTCTATGGTTTATGGTCATATATTTATATAGCGCCTTCCACAGAAAAACCGCCTCCAACAGAAAAACCGCCTCAAAGTATCTACTGTATATGTGTTCTAATAGGACAACACTTGGTAGGATTGTGCTTTAAAGTAGTAAGTAATCTTAGATTCAACAGGTTATTTGCACTAGTAGGAATTAACATGATAGGATCTTTAATTGGTATTGATCTGAATTGATCTGATCAAACCAATTCCTTGTGCCACCATTGCTTGCTTCAGTGGGATTTTATTATCACTATTATACGAGTCTTACATAAGAAAAATGAATATAGCAGCCATTTTGGATGATTTTTTGAAATTATTCAATTTTTGAAAATTATTATTTAATCATTATCAGATGAATTTTGAATTTGTTTCAGTTAAGAAAAAAACTCTGAGACAAAAAGTACTTATTTTGTGGGTAATTTAAAGTTTTTGGTGCCACTTTGGCGGCCATCTTGGAAAAAACACTTGCTGTTTGTGCAATTTTTAGCTAAAATTGACATATTCTTCTTTTTAGACCTTATGCTACAGAAAACATCAGAGAGATTTTTTCTTGCAATTTTTTTTTTTGGGTCACATGTGGGATAGAACCGACTACCCCTACTGTTTCAGTGTTTATTTCTAAATATAGATTGACCTTTATATAAAAGGTCACAACTCTTTTTCCCATGGGAAAAATTTTTTCCAACCTTTTTTTGGTGACTCTTGAAACCCTCTTAGATAGTTTCTACTCAAAAAACCTTTGTAAATAATTTGTTGCCACTTTGGCCAAAAAAACTGGGTTTTTCACCTTAACTATTAGAGAATGACTAATAATACAACAGTCATCCTCCGAAGTCTTGGGTCAGGGGGGGGGGGCAAAGGTAATAATTTTCCCTGTTAGTAATTTATCATAGCCACCCTCCCCTCCCCCATATAGAACACAATACGACATAGGGCTTATATTATTTATAACATAGGCCACACATGTGTGTTTGAAACTAAATATAATCATTTTGACTTTTCACCATCAATACACATTGAGGCCCATATCATATCATATCATATCATTTATTTCGCCTCAGTTAAAATTACAAAAATTACAAACAAAGACATTGCACAAACAAAGGTAAATCAATGAGGCAGGATTGCCTAAATGTTATAAATAAAATAACAGTCGAAAGGCTCTCCACAAAGAAATACCATACACAAAGATGTAACATGAAAGTTAAAATTTAAAAATCAGTATAAAAAGTTACATTGCATTATTAAAATTTAAATATATAAAATTCCAATACTTTAAGTATTTTAAAACAGTAAAATTGAGATAAAATATTGGTAAAAATTGCATTTTATTTTATTTAAAACATTAGGCTAGGTCAGTAAGGTATTTTTTTAAGTTATATTTAAAAATATTCTAATTAGTTAATAATAATTGATCACCGAGATCCACAGGCAGGCCTCTGAAAAGTCTGACAAACGAATTAAAAACAGAATGATGAAAGCTGTCAGTCCGAGCGATGAAATTATTACTTAACTTAAGATGGTCAGCGTGTCTGGAATTTACAGAAATATATTTAAAAACATCCAAATCATACATGTTATATAAACATTTGACTACAAAATTAATACAAAAATTGTCAATACGATTACTAATGGAAATGAGATTAAGACGCTTTAAACGTTCAGAGTACGGGATACTGCCTGTGGATCTCGGAAAGCAGATACGCGTAACTCGTCTTTGAACGGACTCAAGAGTAGCAATATCTTTTTTATAGAATGGAATCCAGGCAGGAATACCGTAATCTATAAAAGGCCTAACTACAGCTACGTACAACCTCAAAATTATATCTTTATCGTGACATTTAACGATACGTCTCACAAAACCTAACATGCGGTTGCTTTTAGACCTAATATATTGGACATGTTCATTCAAGTAAGTTTACTGTTCAAGTTAGTACCAAGGTACTTTACAGAAATGGTGACTGGAAGTCTAGCATTTCCAATAAAATCATCACTAGCCCGTTCAAGACGATTTCTGGATCTAGTCAGGTGCATCACCATACATTTATCAATATTTAGTAACATTTTATTTCTCACACACCAGTTAGTAATAGCATGAAGATCAGATTGTAAAATATATTCATCATTATTATTATTATCATTATTATTATCATTATTATCATTATTATTGTTATTATTAGGCCTATTATTATTATGATTATTATTATTATTATTTCTGATGACTATAGATTAGTGTATCATCAGCATATTGATATATCTGTGATTGAATGCAGGAAGGGAGGTCGGACACAAAGAGATTAAAGAGGATTGGCCCAATCACTGATCCCTGCGGGACTCCGGATTTAACCAATATATCCTCAGATGTTGCACCTCTAAATTTGTGATCTGTAGGACAGGTAAGACCTAAACCAGTCCAGCATTGAATCACAGATACCATAATTGTGAAGTTTATTTAAAAGAATTGTATGACTAACTTTATCGAAGGCCTTGCGCCAATCGAGAAATATCGCATCAATATGAGGCGGCGAACGTTCATCAAGTATTTTAGACCAATCAGTTACTACGTCAGTTAACAACGTAGTACATGACCTGCCATTGAGAAAACCATGCTGGTTATCTGGGAGAAGTTTGTTGTCATTAAGAAAAAACAAAAATTTATGAGCAACAATTCTCAAGCAATTTACCAATAGTAGAACATAAAGAAATCGGTCTATAATTAGATAAATCACTACAATCACCTGACTTATGAATAGGAGTAACATCGGCTACCTTCATTTCAGTGGGAAACACACCGGTGCTGAGAGATAAATTGTACTTAGAGGTTCAACTATATAAGGAGCAGCAATTTTAATCATGGTTGTAGTAATACCATCAGGCCCCGGAGCTTTACCAGATTTTAGTTTGTTAATTAATGATAATATCTCAGCACCGGTAGTTTGAATACCAGTGAAAAGAGGGTAGCCAAAATGTGAGATACACGAATCATTAGAAAAATCATAATCAGGATCGTCAGAAGTAAAATTGGATGCAAATCTTTTATTGAAGGCCTCGGCTATAGTTTTCGGAACGTTAAACTGGGTACCATCAATGACAAATGTATCGGCACCGTGATTAGCCCTTGAGCCCCTAACAAACGACCAGAAACTTTTACCGTGATCATTTTTATTTGGCAACTTCTTTAAGTACTTTTTATATGATTTTTTAATTCCGGATTTAAGATCGTTCCGAATGTGTTTATACCTATCCCGCTTAATATCATTATTTACAGATTTAATAGCAGCTTTATAAAATCTATTCTTTTTTCTTATTAAACGAAGAATTTCGTTTGTAATCCATGGCTTTTTAGGGCGTCGCTTAGCTTGCCTTAAGGGCACAACTTCATTAATAGCGGCAATAAAAACGGATTTAAAATTTGACCATAACATATTTACATCTTCGGAATCATAGTCCCACTCAATATTCGAAAATTTTTCAATAAAAATAGGAATACTAATCTTAGAGTAATCGTAAAACATGCCTACTGGTCTTTTTAGTTTCTCTTTTAAAATATTCAACTTAAATAAAACACCTTCATGATCACTGTCAACACCCGGATGAGGTTGAATATCAGTTATCATATCAGTATTACTAGAATATACATGATCGATAATTGTATTATTTGTGTCCTTATTATAATGTGTGTAGAAGTTCACACATTGCGTTAAATTTAAGACATCAACAGAGTTTTGCATGTTGCGTTGTTCCGAGGAGATTAGACCCGTAGATTTAAAATTAATGTTTAGGTCACCAGCAATAATTATTAGACTGTATAGATGCGAGTCCACCAAAACCTGTTCAATGCATTCCTGAAGCTTTTCAAAAAAGTCAACTTTGCTATTTGGAGGTCTATATAGCGTACCTGCTAGTATTTTCCTGTTGTTGGTTGTTATTGTACACCAAACAATCTCAATTCCGGCACAGGTACGGTATAACTTTGACAGGGAGTCGCACGAAGATCTTCATGAACAGCAAGGATAACGCCACCTCCGTGACGATTTCGATCATTTCGAAAGACTGCAAATTATTTGGGAAATATTTCAGAAGATTGTATGTGGCCGTCTAGCCATGACTCGGTCATAAACACGACGTCAATCGACTCGGATACGAGCAATGACTGTAGTCGTAAAGACTTATTAACAATACTGTGTGCGTTAAGATTAATACATTTAACAGCTCCAGATAATTTATTCACGGAATGGTTGGTTATGTAACCGTTCCGCATACCACCTTCATCTTCGCCATTTTGCGGTCCTGGATTTTGTTCGATATCCCCGCATAGATACAGTTTATTAAATGAATCCAAAACAAAAAACGTTTGAAAGGTAGAAGTTGAATTATTGTACCTCAAATACGGTGCTGAGAAATGTCCATGATGAGTGTTTCGTCGCAGAAATCTAGGCCTAATTTGAATCGGTAGTAGTCCCGGCCGACTATCCCTTTGCCTGGGTTGGTTAAGATATACCAGTCATTTAGGTAAAACGATCTACCTTAAATTTTCTTTCTTGAGTTTGGGACTACTATGTGTTGAAACAACACATGGAGCTGCCGGCCCGGGGGCCCCAGTAAATTTTTAAAATATTTTTTAACTGGAGATTAAAAAAAAATCAATCATATTCACAATTTTATGTCTGTGAAGTGCCATTTCCGACCAACTAAAGTGCCATATTCATAAATTTTCTTACCTCAGCCCCAGCCGTGTTGGGTCTGAGGTGGTGTAGATTCTCCAACTGTGAAAGTCCCTCCCTGGTCTCAACTTTCTGGATCCATATTATATCATTTATTCGTCGTTAAAAACATCTAAAATCTCACGATGGAATTGGTGACCGGGACGCAAAAAGGGCCCCCAGTTTTAGAAATAAACATGGCCCCCGGCCCCATCGTTACGCCACTGCCACCCCACCCCTTCATTTTTTAAGGGGAAAAAAATTCAAATTTAAGTGTAAGATTGTAATTTCAGGCCATAAAGATGCCCTATCATAACTTTTCTTACCTCAGCCCCAACCATGGTGGGGTTGAGGTTCCACTGTTGATTTATTATATAGTTATTGTTGCGCTTATTTACAATGCGCCTATTGCAATTTTCACTTTTTCCTCTCAAAACAGTCCTAAGAACGTTCAGAGTGCGCTACTTCACAGGAGATTCCCCCCTGGACCCTGCCGGGGTTACGTAATTCGCATAACGGCTCCCTCTTTCAAAATCCTGGTCCCTGGTTCTGAATATATTTCTCTTCTATCCCTGTTATTTATTATTATTATTATTAATTCACACACACACACAC
>NW_022688238.1:230337-270763 GCF_011630105.1 Anneissia japonica | reverse complement strand
AGAATATAAATAACAATAACAATATATATATCTAGTGGTGGAAACTGCATAGGCAAATATACATATGCCTACAGAAAATCAAGAGTCAAATGGTATCAGATATGCCACAAAATTAGTAGAAACTGTTTCCTGCTATGATTACAATACCGGTACCGGTATGATTAGCAGACCATTAGCCTAAACAGTGATCGAACCTTAGGGCTAGTGGGTAGACCCATACCGAGCTAATATAGTGTGTATGTATGCATATAATGTAGGCCTATGTGTGTACCAACTTCTCACAACCCATCACTTTAAAATTATTGACTAAAAAACATGTTTCTTTCAGTGGTAGCATTCTTTCTCATAAAAGAAAAAAAAAGACGTGAAGCCATAAGCTTAACCCAAACCAATCCTCAACCAAGTATAGAGTGTAAAGTCAGAGGGCCACGGGAAGCAGGAACTGACACATCATCAATACAAGATGAATACACAGAAAACGCCTACAGTGTTTGTAACATTGAAAGAGAACAACAAACATTAAGCTCAGATAATATCACTCACAAACCAACAACATATTACAAGAGGTGCATTGCAAAGGCGGAATTATGGAGCAAACAAACAAGTTTAGAGAACTATGATCAGCATTCATTTGCCTGTCCCTTTTTTCGTGCCGGCATCTTTGACAAATATGGCGGAGAGTTACATTTTGATGAAGCTGGAGTAATGCTATTGGTACCACCTGGTGCCATCCAACAGTCGACACCTCAACTAATTTACATATATTTACATCATGAACAAAATGAAATTTTACCAATCCCGCCAAACATGATGGCGACGAGTCCAGTGGTGTTTTGTGGGCCATCCGGAATGGTGTTTGACCAAAGAGTTCTATTATCGTATCAGCATTGTGCAAATATTAAAAATAATAACACGAATTTGATAACACTGCGTACGGAAACTGAACCCGACCAGTCACCAAGTTTTCACAACTTATCAGAAGACAATGATTCGATTACCCTTATAAAAGGCAACACGGTGACGTTAATGTTGTCTCATTTTACTGGACATACTAGTGTTGTACAATGTGAAGAGGAAAAAGAAACAGTGATACATGAAAAATGGTTAAATTTGATGTTGTTTTCGTCACAAATAAATGATGATGATTACGATTTACAACTTCGTCTATATTGTGCCAATCAGACCGAAGATGCTCGATATGTGGGTTTTTTGTTTTATATTCGATTTTGAATAATTTCTCAGATGTGCTTAGAACCCATAGAGTACTACTGTAGGCATGTATTTGTATATATTTAATATTTCATATATCTTATATTATAATTATTGCTATTGAACTCAATACAATCATGATTTTGCCAATGTGTCCGTCTAATACACCTGTCCTTCATGTAAATCTGACTTAAAAACTTACAAATCAAACGTTGATATTTATTAGACAGGGATGTACGCATGTCTCACAACCAAGCAGGTTTTGTACGTTTACGGCCCCGCCTAACAGCAATATCCTGGGGCTTGACTCGGCAGAAATAATTATGTGACAGTCAAAATTAAGAAAGTGCGCCGAAGCTTCCACTATTAGAGCATGGAGAAAATAAAATATAATTATTTTATTTTCTCCATGGTTAATGTTACATGTTTATGTATTTACTGGGTTTGTTATATGTTACATGTACACTGTATCTGCCGAATATACACAATATAATGATTAACCTGCATGTTACGTTTACAAACTGCCACCTATTTCCCAATAACAGAAAGGGCAAGTTAATTACTAATACTCCTGTAATTTCAATTTTCTGTGGATGTGTTATTCTCTTTTGAAAGATTGTGTTGGAAGATGAGCGGCTCTTGGAAGGTTCATTGCGTTCCCCTACCTTCCCGTTTCTTTTTGCAAGTATAAGCGATATAAATGTTCTCCTAAACTCGGAAGGAAATTGGAAAGTACGTGGAGGGAAGACTAAACAGGTGAGATGTTGGATATAAGAGTGGGGTAGTGGTGTAGTATTTAGTATGCTCGCCAATTCCATTTCATTTATTTCGTCAATTTCAATATCATGAAACAGACAAACAATTACAAAAAAAAATAAACAAGCATACAAATAAAACTAAGAGGAAAGCTTAAAAAGAAATCCTCAAAAAGTACAAGGAAATATATTGCAATTTACAATTAATGGCCTGATGGAACATGGAAAATTATTCCATCAATTTACTTTGATAAAGTTGGCTGTGAAACCCCTATAGCTTAATAATGGCTATAATAAAATATTTAACGAAAACTCCTCTAAATACTATAGAGAAGTAATAAGTGCGTGGTCATTGGCTGGTGGACGGAAAACAAGAGAACATCAGGAATCTTAAATCTTGTCAGAGGCGCTGCAACATGCGCTGGTTCGAACGGCCCACACACCATGTTCTGGAGGTGGAACAAGTCTTGCTCATATATGGACTATAAACCATATCGGTCCAGTGAACACGATTGCACTTTAAACACCCCAGTACATTTATCGAAATGAGTAAGGGGTGACCCCAATGTACTGGTCCATACATCCCGTGTTGTAGAAAGACGAGAGTTGCTGGTACCGGTTTACCGGGTAGCTCAGACACGAATAGAACATTAGAAAGGGTTACTGAATGAGCTAGTCCAAGCTTCCAGGCTGGTGTATAGCGCTATATCCAACTATTTTTAAAAAATTATTAACAGCGTAGTAAGTCTAGTTTATTATTATTATTTGAAGAAGATGAACATGATTTAAGCTAAGACGTACTTATATTTGAATGTTGAATGAAATTTGCAAGTTAAATTTATAATTGTACGTGTCACCGAACATTGCATCTGCCTTGGATATTGGCGGTGTATAAATTTCTGATTGATTGATTGAAATTACTATTGGTCAATAATGCAAAACAAAAATAAATCCCCTGATATAGCGTTCTAACGCAAATAATATCCCATCACATTTTTTTTTCTGTTAGGTACTTGCAAAGAAATGTATATTGGAAAATTCTTATACTCCATGTGTGTATCACCTTGAACATGACAAAGGGAATACTGTAACAAAATTTGCAGGTCAGATGCATGTTTCTCAAGATGGACGAGAGGAATTATTTGGTAAAATAATTGATGTCTTGGTGAAACAACAGGTAGGCCTAAATGCTATTTTACAAAATGGTTTGAAAAGGTCATCGATGTTCCGAATTTGCTGGCTACATAAAAATGCACTTCCCCCAGAAAAAAATAAATTGCATCTTTAAACGATAATTCTAACAGTTGGTAAATACAATGGATAGCCTAGTTGACCACGTAGTATAATTTAACAACATACACAACATAACAATTATATTATGATGTTTTTAATTATTTTGAAATCTTCATTGCTGATCACTATTTATCAAATAGAAGACTGTGTACCCTATAATGAAAGAATTGCTTCTTTTGTTGCCTTAAAAAATGAAATTAATAGTCTAGTTGACAAAGTATAGCCTATTGATATATTTAATTTTGTGATATTTTGAAGATTGTAAATTGTTTATAAGTAATCGATATCAATTTCTTTTTTATTTCAGACAATATCATATCAAAACAAATACAAAGCAAATGAGATTGAAATAATAATTTAAAAAAAAAACAAATACTGTACACAATTCGACCATACTGAGGCTTTTGTCTCAGGCTTACATTAAATCGCAGATGCATAAACCAAAAATAGGCATGCCTATTTCAATGGCTGAATTGATAATAATCGTCTTATTAAATAATTCTATTTTAACATCTTTGAATTTCCAATAAGATAATTAACAGTGCATTTTATCAGACTGTTTTATGTTAAAGTCGGTACATAAATCCATATACCAATATATTTATTTAAATATCTTTACTTTAACCTCTTGTTTTTGTTTTTTTTTTTTCAGCGAAGAATAACTACAGAGTCATTTGTGCGTAGACGTCTTCTACTGCCTTACCCTCTTCGTGAATGTATTCGAGAGATGTTAGATATACATAACACTTTTGGAAACGACTGGAGATATTTAGCATATTCACTAGGCTACGATGATTATATTCAGCAATGGGAAAAACAACAACGTCAGGGTCTGATTAACAGCCCTACCAATGAACTGTTGAATATATGGGAAGCTAACAGGTCAGGAAATCCAACTGATCTTAAAGATTTAACAGATATATTTAGAAGTATGCAAAGATTGGATATCGTATCAGAAATCGGTAAATGGAGCATAATCCATGAATCCCTACTGTGAAACAAACAAACCTTTCTAAAGTTAAAAATGTGTGTATAGGTATGGCATGTATGTATATATCCTTAAATCTTCTTATTTGCTTTCGTTTTCTGCATTGTTAATGTTTTGACTTGAATTTTAAACTGTAAGAACTACATAGTCTGAGGGCTGGTAGAAATTTGGTTTGGTTGTTTATTTGGCATTGTGTTATTAATGCTTTTGCAATTTTTTCAATTTATTTTTCCTTTTCGAATTTGTTTTAACTTTGACGTTCGTATTTTAAAATGTTTGGACCTATGGTGTGGAAAGGGAATATTTTCCTGATCAACCGTGCTTCTTGTTTTCCTAATAGTACATTTAATGTGAGTACTATAATGTTTAACGTTGCTTTTGTAATATAAGGAATAATTTGAAAGAAACATACGGAGCTCAAATCAAACGTTCCTATCTAGCACGACGCATGCTCATAGTTAGGACATTGCTTTGTACTTCTTGTTAATCTCTGATTTTTTATTTGTCATGTATTGATTTTATTACTATTTTTGTTTTCGTTCCTTGGACGCACCGTTACGTACATGTGCCGTTTCCAAGTAAAGAAAAATTATACTGTTTAATTGGCTTTAAGGTCTCTCCCCAAGTTATAGGTCACACCTTGTATATTACTTGGCTAGTTACAAACATCAACACGCTAGTAGCACTTAAAGTAGTCTACATTTACTACGGTACTGGTTATGCAACAGGTCCAAACTGGAAGGTACTGTATTTAAAAAATAATGTTTTCCTATTAACTGTTTCATATTTTTTAACAAAAAATAAATGACGTTTAGGGTTATATTTTTATAATGTTAATACATGTTTTTTTTTATCACACCACAGTACAATATGTTTTGCATCACTCTAACACAGTTCTGTTCATCGATTTATATATTGTGAATAGAAGTCGAAAATTTATATTTATTTTGTTGTTTCTGATCCAACATGAAGGAACTCACTTGCTGGACATAAATGATGCTCATTAAACCAAGGTCACATGAGGTTTAGGTGGTGGAGTTATTTTTAGTCATGAGAAAAATGTATCAACCCATTCAGGAAAAGATTCATTGAATAGATCTGCATTTCTATCGTCTTCCGAAACAATTTCACCGTTTGCGCCCTTTAAACTAGGGATACGAGGTCTACTTTCAGTTTATCTCTTAATACGTTTCTAAAATTGTTTGGATTTATTTCTACCTCCTTAAAATTAGTTTTGAATGATATTTTTGCTTGTTTTATTGCTGCTGCTGTTTTATTTCTCTGTTTAATGTATTCATTCCACGTTTGCTATTTTTTTTTGTTTTATATCTATTGCAAAGCGTGTGTTTTAATTTAATGTCTTTACTTACTACTGCGTTCATCCACTCTTTTCTATTAACTAATCTCCTTTTACGCGAGAGTAATTTTTTGCACAATTATATAGAAAAAAATAATTTCGATATGCATATACTCCAGATTCAAGTTGACAATATCACGTATCTCTTCCTTATAGACTGATAATCTCCAATATAATAGTTTCCAATTCTAAGAACCGCACCTAAATACTACATTCTCCGTAGCAACAGTTTCGGTCAAAAACGCGCTTTGGTAATTGTTGAGTATCACCAAGTCCCCTTCTCCATTGCCGCTCTTTGTTTCAAAACAGTTCGCATGTCTTTAAACTTCGTCCTTTATGTCGAGTCCTACCTCTTGAAACACCACATTATCTCTCAATTTATTTACACATTTTAAATGCAACTTTTAGGAGTGTAACCTTCCCACCCCTCTTGCCCAACCGATGTGCTACGATTTCAAAATCCACGTCAGTAAAGGAACTATTAATTATTCCTTTAAGCATGTTAGGATCATTTTTCTTTTCAAAGAATTGAGCATCATCCTCCTTCGATTCATCAACAGCAAAAATTATATTTTCTTCTCATATCATATGTGCTATGAAATTCTTAATTAAAACAAAACAGCTAAATGATGAAAATATCAACCATTTTAAAGTATTTTAATATTGATTGTTACTGATGTGAAATAATTAAATTATTAGTAAATAATTGATTTAATGAGCCATTGGCGAATAATTTTATATTGTTGCAATCTTTCTTGAACAGGTAAAAATAATCTATCCAACATGAACCAATTTTTACTGACTAGCAACAGCAGGTTTCTGTGGTCTACAGGTAAAACACGCGCCTTGTTCTTAAAATCCCATTTAGACTTGAAAGGTTAACTGGTACTTCCAGAATGTTAAGACACAGGCTAATTTGAAATTAGGTTTAACGAGATTCAAAACAGAAAGATCAGCTTTGCGTAAGTAGCGACGGAATGGCAAAACGTCATCAGACAGTACAGTACTTGTTGTATACCGCCTTAGCTGTACCATGGCCATTCCTCCATGGTTGTATTCAGTTGATAAAGTGTGTCTTTTAAAAAACACATACTGTATTGATGTTTGGAGTTTTTTGTTTTACTACTGAATGTGTACACAATTTTGAAGAGAAGTTTAAAGGGAAACCGAACAAAAAAGACTGGAGAAAGGACACGCATCTTTACAACATGAAATAAATCGACTTGGCACCACTGTTATAACTAACTGTATGTTTATTTCTTGGAAGCTTTGACGACAGTTAGCAATAGTTTGAGTTGAAGAAGGTAGTGCAAGTAAATTCATGTATTAATATTAATTTTGCATATGAATTCATAATCATACTAACATACAACTTTAAAGTGTAACCAAAGCTCTATGAAACGTTCCAATCAAATAAAAATTACATTTCAATTTTTAACAATGGGCTCTTCCATAAAAACATCCATGTGTAAGGCCTAAAGAAAACATAAATCTGAGTTTTATGACTTACAATGTTTATTTAAATTTTCACAATAAAAAATAAACAATAGTTTACTTTCTTAATTAACTTATTAATGTCTTAAATATGCACCTAGCTATAGGTAAATACTGTAGTTAAAAGTGGAATTTTTTTATAAATCTTTTCAAATCAATTTTAAAAAGTTAGTCTACACGATTATTTTCTGTTTTACTTATATACAACTTCAAATTTATTATATTATGTATAAATAAAATTGTTTATATAAAACATTATTTACTAAAACAAATCTGAGAAACTGTACAATTTGTTAACCATCAAAATTGATGAAATATGCTTTTGTTATAATTCATACTATAAATTCATCAACTGCATCTTGTTAATTAAAAATATATTAAGTAACCCTAATAATAGATGAAACAGACACGCAATAAAATAGAAAAGATTACAATTTAATACAATTATTAATCCTAAAAATAAAAAAATACATTTTCTATTACCATAATAAACATATTATTATTATTATTATTGCATTATTATTATTGCAGCAACATGGAATTTAGAGACTTTGTAGTCCACTAGATTAATTAGAGCAGCAAATGTATAATTGAATCAGTGGTGTATCTATGAGTACTAGCAGAATGGGGAAAGGTCTAATGGAGGGAGCAAAGGATAAGTGAGGTCCTTAGCTGGCAAAATAATATTAGGTAAATTTTAACTTCTTGTGTGCAACCTTTTTCCTTCATTTTGCTCAGCGAATTTCTTTGGGAAAAGTAGTAGGTAGATGGTAATGTAGTTAATTATTTCTTTTCAATACTGTACTTTTTTTTGTCAATAGTGAATTAAAGTTGAAATACCTGCACAGTAAAACAACATACATACAAGTGATAACTTTAGCATTATTCGGTATACAGCTGAAATTCCTATCTGTAGAACAAAGTATTTAAAGGGTCATATTATCATATCAAAAATATTAAAACTAGTGTAGTACAGTAATTGCTTATTTCCTTATGTAAAAAATAACATTACAGTAAAGCATACAGGGTCAATATGCATAAGTGACAATTTTTTAAATACATTATACCTTATGACATATTAAATAAAACTACACTTGTACTTATAGAACATCTGAGTTTTTTCATTTTATGTGTTATAGTTTTATGGGCCAAAACATTCTACTGCGTCGTGCAATCTAAAGCTCCCTATCGTGGACGACACATGTCCATGGGACTGTTCTGATGGGTTGCTGTGTAGTTTCATTGAATGAAGTTGTTAAATGAAGATGTTTAGTGATTTTCTTTTGTTTCTGAAAGTGGACAATTTAGCTCTTATGTGTGTAATCATCATCTTTTTACATTTTTAAAAATATTAATATAGATAAGTAAAGGTTCTCAAATACAATACATTAATCAGTAGTAAAAATACCTTTATTTTCTTATAATATTGGTGATTACAATATGGCATGCCATAACTTCAGTAAAGTAGGCCTACCTGCTAAAGTACAGTATTCAGAGTAAATTGCTTTACCAACAGCAAAGCAGGTAAGTACTTGCAGTTTCAGTTATTTTAGACAAATTATTTACCTTAAGCTTAAAAATTAATTACTTTATGGAAAAAAAAAAACTACTGAACTACCTACTAAAACTAATGGACCTTTCCGCTAAGTCCCACCCCTTGGATATTGTTGCTAAGGTCACAAAAAATGCATTTTGTGGGAAAACACATGCTTTTTAATTTAGGCACTCACTGCATCGTACGACCGTCACAAGACGCATCCCACTCTGCTCCCTGTGAACGCTAGTCGACATGATGCCGTCTATTGATTTTCGGTGACAGTCTGAACGGATCGTCAGTAAAAACAACCCGTTGCACGTGCGTAGTCACGTTGTGATCTTTATAGAATCGTGTCGGCCGACGACCGTCGGACGCAATGAGTGCCCGGCTTGAGAAACGCTCATATATTCCTGGCCCTGTTCTGATTGGTCAGTTGTAAATTTTGATTGACACTCGGTTTTTAGGCACAGTCGGTTAACCATACGAGCTTCCATTTTTTATGGTCTGTGTGAAGTATTGTAGGTCTTGCTATATTTCAGAATACAGAATCTTTATATGTCCAAAATAGGAAAATTATTTTTGTCGACAAGCTCAATAAAAACACATAACTTTCAATAAACAGTTTACATATGTAAAAATACACAGAGCTAAAAGGTATCACAGTAGTTGTGCACTATATTACTATATGAAACTATTATTTAAAAAAAATTAATTAAAAAGTTAAGTTAATAAACATTTACAAACTTTTCCTTAATAATGAAATATAATCCAATTAGTTCAACAGGTGTAAAAACATTGTACACAGAGAGTGATTTATATCTTAATAATAATTAAACACTTACATAAAAAAAGTACTTAATATAATACTTAAAGAAATTTAAAAAAAAATAGGCTTAGAAAAATATAGTGATATAACCAAATATTATTTAATTAAATACATTTTGCATAATTAAAAACTGAAATTTACATAATCAAGCCATTCATGGAAATATACCAATTTTTAAAATAGCCTCTTACTTAGAAGTAGCTCCAACACCTTGTTGGGGCAAAACCATTTTAAAAAGTTATTTGGCTAATTATTATTGAGCATCTACTTCCAGCCAAAATAAAACTAGATGTTCAATAAGGATAATTGGAAGCCAACTGGAAAAAATATGCTGTTTGACAGTACTTACAAATAATATAAGCATATAAGGTAAGATGAGCTCCACTGTATCAGTAACCAACCATTAAAGAACTGAATATTTCTAATACCATGATTAATTTTAGAAGTACGATTTAAATTTAAGTATAATGATTATTATTTTTCCTTTATTTCAATTTACATACCATCAGTAACAGGATGGAGTACAAAACAATATTTACAATTTTAACATACAGGTACAAGCATTTTTTGTAACATTGACTCTAGCAAAATCAACATAAATTAAAGACTGTACTAAATTAAATTACTGTACTGTCTTGAGCTCAGGGTTAGTAGATTTATATTGGAAGGAGTGGGGGCAATGCAAGCACATGAGGTAAACTTAATAAAATGTTTTTAAAACAGATCAATGTTTAGAGGCCTATGTGGCAGACATACTGGTAAAGATAACAGTGCAACATACAACAGTAATTACTTTATTATTATTATTATTATTTCAGGTATATTTATTCAGAAAAAAATACATTCACTTCATAAAAGAAATATGCAAATGCATACATAGTAAATATAATTTCAAATTCACTTCACATAAAATATAAAAATATACAAATACATACATATTAAATACAATTTCACATTTACTTTATAAAAAAAAAAAACATTTAATTTATAAAAAAAAAAAAAAAAAAAAAACAAGAAAAAAAACCCAAACAAATTAAAATTTGGAAACAGTTGGCAATAAAAATTGAATTGTAGGCAACTGGATTAAAATTACATTACAAAAAATCAGAAAGGTTAAAATTTAAGAAACATTAAAAACTTTAACTCAATCATCATCAAATTAATCATCATCATTTGTTATGACATAAACCAGTGCCCTCTGTGGCATGAATGTCATTGTCATGGCATTGACACAGCATCCAACCTCATTTTGTGATTTCTCTGCACTACACTCAGAATCTATTTGCATGTATGTTTGTTTATAAAAGAAACATGTCACTACAATAATCCAAATCAATATTCACTCACCTAATGTACTCTTTAATAATAGGGAAGTAATAAAAATCATGACAGATGAAAGCAAATTAGACTTACTATGTCTGTTATAGGGCTTTTTCCTCATTGTCATAATAATGAAGTGATGTTATAAATACAAGAAAAGTGTTTTTAAAAATCATTAAAAAAGGATAAAAAATACAAAAAAAAATTATAAGGTAAAACATGGCAAAATATGGCTACAGTGTTAATAGTGAGGGTGATGTTGAGAGCTTTTACCATTATGCTAAAGATACCGACCCTGTGGAGGTCAGTGCATTTTTAATTTGTTTATCTTGTGAAATGTTATAAGCAAAGGGTGAAAATTCTTCGTGCATTTCACAGTAAGTTTTAAAACAATTTAGAAAACACAAATGGCTTTTCTGCTAATGCAAAAAGGCCCAATAATAAATGATAATAGCAAATGACTTATAATCAGTGTTTATCCTGTAAAAAAACATTCCTTCACACACAAATACACACACAATGACATGCCCTCAACTACACACTTTAAGAGGGCTTATTGCTGGAATTGTTTGCATTGGCAACATCGTTTACTGTTAATTCGCCAATGCTTCTGTTGAGTTCGGACATATTGCTATTACAATTTTGATCATAAAATACTTCAGGCGATGTTCGTTGGAAGGCAGGCAGTTCAGATTCTCGATCTGGGGTTATGGCAATGCTGGATGAAGAAGATGACGTAGACATTTTGGATAAATCAAATTCCTCTGGACAGGCATTCCTGCCAACTGGTCTTTCTTGATTGATAACTAATGACTGGTTTGGTAAACCTGTTGGTGCAATATTATTTCTTGGAAGCGCATCTAGGGAACCAATGGCAAGAATTTGTTGATTTGAGCTCTGCTTTGTTTTGTCAATGTAATCCTTGACTAAGTTTGCAGCATCAGAACGATCAATATCATTGAAACGTTTCACCAGCATATCCAGTGTTTCATTTCTTGACTCCCACACATTTAATAAATCTAATGTTGGAGACTTCGACCTTGCATCTAACTTTCCAATAATATTATCTAGATTAAGATTACTTGCCAACCTTCTCCAGTCATCTCCAAGAGGATGATCAGTATCTAGCTTACAGCAAAGTTCCATCCGAAGTTTATGGGGCAGTTTTGGTAATGACATGTCAGGTAAATTTACATTTTGAAGCATATTTCCTTGAGAGTCATGTGGACAAGACATTTGTCTTGGCATCACATAATTATCATTTTGGGTATTTGGGGGAAGATTGGAAGAGTGAGAATGGAAATCACTGGAGTAAGAAGATCCACCATGGTATCTTTCTACTAAATATGAGCCAGACAGACGATAAAAAGATGTATGGCCACTGTCAGTGCTCAAAGGTTGGTTCCCTCCATTTTCAACCATATAAACTGAAGGAGGTCCCCTGAGAGGTTCTGCAGGTGCATTCTGGTTAGACGTGTCTATTGGATGCTATAGAATAAAGAGAAAAAAGACATCAAATAACATTAAAAGCAAATTAACATTTTGAAAAAACCCCAAAGACACATTTTCTTTGTGGATCTCTTTTACAAAGAGTACGTATTTCTGATAGTGCCTTTCTAGATTTTCCACCTTTCTTTTAGTGTCTTTTTGGAAACAGTTTGAGCCCCCATAAATGTCACAACCCAGATCCGCCCCCTGCTAGGGCATTTTGTCATAAAAGTCTGACAAGAACAAAACCATATTGTTACACCATTTAGTAGGGGTAGGGTATTTTTTCATCTCGTACGAGTTCAATATTCCTACTGTACACACACACACACACACCCCCACCCCCCACACACAAACACAAAGAAACACTTAAAATTTCAAATCCCGACCTGTCTATTAGAAGCTATGTTAAGCATAGTGATTAAAAAAAAAAGAAAAAAAAACTAACCTTGACTGTATTTGACACTTCTAATGAAACTTCTTCTTCACAATCAATTTGCTGTATAGAAATATTGCAATAGAAGCTGCGCATTTGTCCAATGTTTTTAAAAGTATATTTGCAGCTCCCATAATCCTTCCTCCATAAGTTTTTTAAAAACTGTGATAAACAATATTATTCAACATGATTAAAAGTAAAATAGTAGTAACAAGATACTATAATGGGATTACAAAAAAAAAAATCAATATTGCCATTGAATTCAGGATCTAGCAACTTAAATTATTTTTAGTATAGACTTAGTTCATTCCCAGTTCAAATGCAATAAAAATAATATTTTAAAAATATTACATTTTTTCTGGAGAATGATTTCAAGAAGTTATGAGGAGCCTAAGTTGTGATACTTATCTAGGGCCCCGTTCTGCAATTTTTTTAGGCCATGGCCAATTGAATCCAGAGGCTAAGTTGTGATCCATAATTGACTCCAGGCCAACCAAGTAAATGGTTGAATATAGCATAATATATTTAAGTCCAAGGTTTTGGAATTGGATTTATTAGGTGTAAACACCAAGGATAGCCCACGAAAGTCTAGAAGACTTATTTCCAGTCGGGTCCTTCTGGTGGTGATTGGGCAGTACACCGGGAGACAATCCCATACTCTTTTCCGAAGAGTGTACTGCATTCTTTAACGTGCACACAGGCCACCAATGCACACGGGACCAACGGCTTAAACGTCTCATCCGAAAGACGGTGCGCTATTATGACTTGTATTTCAGCCCTTCACCAGAAATACAAGGAGGCAGCGATAGGAATTGAACCGGGGACCTAGAGAACTCCACGGTTCAGCGCACACACAGTGGCTACCACCAGATTAGCCAACTGAGGTAAGCTGCTCTCTGGTGGGAGGAAGACCATGGGTAGAGGAAGGAAAAGAACAAGATTACTTCACAGACTAAAAAATGGAAAACAAATATTATGAATTAAAAGAAAAAGCACTTAATAAGAGTGGAATAAGATGACATTGACCTGCCAACTGGTAGATGAGAGTAGGTAATTGCTTTAACGACCATGCATAATCTTAAATATACCTGTTCTTTTTTGCGTGTCTTCATGTGCCAGCCTGTTTCAAACTCTATACTAACTTTCAAGACTACTTCTGGTTTCTTAAAAAGCTCAAATTGGAGCTCAACTGCCATCTGAATCCCAGCAAGGGCCTTCTCTTCCTTTTCAACTCTCTGTGATAAAAAAAAAAGAAGAAAATATATATAATTTGATGCAATGGAAAAAAGAAAGCCACACTTTATCTGATATATATAGGACATCTAGATAATTGCAGTGAGGAAGACGTCAGAGAGCATCTATAGAAAGGATGAATGGAACCAGCAAAGAAAGATAATAAAGGACAACAAGGGCACAGATCTGTTTTGAAAGGTGAGATGGGGGAATTTTGTGAATAAAAATTTGAGGATAGTACCTCTCTATATGCCTTGGAATGAACCTTTTCTGTCTCTTATACACATCTAGATGTGTATAAGAGACAGTTTGGGGGAAGATTGGAAGAGTGAGAATGGAAATCACTGGAGTAAGAAGATCCACCATGGTATCTTTCTACTAAATATGAGCCAGACAGACGATAAAAAGATGTATGGCCACTGTCAGTGCTCAAAGGTTGGTTCCCTCCATTTTCAACCATATAAACTGAAGGAGGTCCCCTGAGAGGTTCTGCAGGTGCATTCTGGTTAGACGTGTCTATTGGATGCTATAGAATAAAGAGAAAAAAGACATCAAATAACATTAAAAGCAAATTAACATTTTGAAAAAACCCCAAAGACACATTTTCTTTGTGGATCTCTTTTACAAAGAGTACGTATTTCTGATAGTGCCTTTCTAGATTTTCCACCTTTCTTTTAGTGTCTTTTTGGAAACAGTTTGAGCCCCCATAAATGTCACAACCCAGATCCGCCCCCTGCTAGGGCATTTTGTCATAAAAGTCTGACAAGAACAAAACCATATTGTTACACCATTTAGTAGGGGTAGGGTATTTTTTCATCTCGTACGAGTTCAATATTCCTACTGTACACACACACACACACACCCCCACCCCCCACACACAAACACAAAGAAACACTTAAAATTTCAAATCCCGACCTGTCAAATCCCCTCGCGCTGTCTCTTATACACATCTAGATGTGTATAAGAGACAGATGCAAGGCAATCTACTTCAACATCAGTATACTTTTCGGAAGCATCATCAACTACACTTTCGGTTGATTGCTGACTGTCTAATTCTGGTACAACGTCCTGAGTCTTTGAGACTTTCCCTTCAGGAACGTCATATGAAGGAATGTTTAATGGCTCAGCAGTACCTGGAGGTTTAAGGCATGCACCGGAACAGTCTACCTCAATGCATGGAATTATTTCTACATTGGTATCTAATGTTGGGGAGTGGATATTGAAATAAGTGATTCCACCACTTTCACTGTCTTCGGGGCTTGTAAGTGTTGAGGTTGCTGTGTGGTAACCACTTGAAGTCGATTCAAGAGAAGATTCAATGAGATTATGCTTTGAAATACGATTTAGATTAGGTATGGAAGAAATAATTTCGCTTCGAAATGAAAGGCAATCTACTTCAACTTCAGTACAGTTTTCAGAAGCATCATCTACACTTTTGGTTGATTGCTGACTGTCTAAATTTGGTACAAACTCCTGAGTCCTTGATGCTTTATAGACATCTTCAATTAATAGCTGTTCTTCATTACTGGATGTAATAATGCTTCCAAAACCACTGTCCTCTGATAGAGACAACTTTTTGTGTTGTAGTGTGGAAAGGTACTTATGCTGAATGTCAATGACGGGTAAATTATCTTTGCTTGGCTTGAGTTGGGATGATTTCACTTGTTTGTAAGATTCACAAGAGATAATACAAGTTTCATGATCGATTGTCTTCTGATGTTCCATGACCTTATGAAGATTTTGACACTTCTTTGATGGATTTTGAATGGCAGGTTTGCTGGGTTCTTCAAGAACATCTTGACCGACTGCATCTGCAGTATCAAATTACAATTTCATTTTTATCGTCATTGTTAATTTATAATTAATACTGTCAGTATCATCCTTTAACATTATCATATTACAACAATCTTATTATCATTATCAGTGATTATTTATCACTACTGTATCAACATATTTATCATGTTCATTAGACAAATTTGTATAATCATCTCATCCAAAAAGCTATTTAAGCTGCCATAGTTTCTACTGTACATGTTATCCTTAGACCCCCAATTGTACCCTGCCACTTAACCTCACTGCTGGTTGTGCTGGTTGGAAAATGTAAAGATTTAAGTTTCCAGATGTGTATAAGAGACAGGTCTTTATATATTAATAGCATAATAACGTTAAAATTAAGTAATCCCAAATAATGCTGAATTTCATCAATTCTAGTATCTAAAAATCAAATCTGAAAATAAATACCTGCTCCAGATCATGACGCTCACCATGACAGTAAATACGAACTTCCTGATTTGTCTCACAATCTATAAGCTCATTTGCATAAACTACGATTCTTAAATATCTAGCACTGCATTCTTCCCCTGATGGTAGGGTGATAATGTAGTCGGTGAAATGACCTACAAACAAGTAGGCATACTGATTTTTGAGAAAGAGGACTGGGGAAGATGTGTCACCTTTCTGATTATATTTAACTTGCTTCCAGTGTTTCTTCTGATCTAAAATATAATTTAAAAATACATAACTTTTATTAAACAATTGGAGAAACAAAAAATAATCTTGTAGGCTTAAATCAAAATGTATTGTTTTAACCCTACTGTTAGGAAGTTGTTTGGACATTACAAAAGTTATATGACGTCATAGTAGATTCAGTGTCAGAAATTTGTTGGAGGTAAGGGCATCCTATACCAAAATATGAGTTGATAAATTCAGATCTCAATGGGTCGATTCACAGAAACAAAATCATAAACCTATTCATTTCAAATGTTAGCTGAGTCAAAAGAGATCAAAAACAAACACTGTAAAAAATCATTCTGCCTTGTTGAACAAAGACAAGTGGAAACAAATTGTGGAAAGCACAATGCTGCAAGATGGAACTCATTAAGAAGAAGAGAAAAATAACTGTAAATAGAGTGTATAATTTGATGGACTTACCAGGATCATTTTCATTTGTATACAGATTAATGCACTCCTTCTCATCAATCACTTCCTTAACTGAGTGTGGAAACACAATTAATACAGGCTTCTGAAATTTATAGTGATTAGGAAGGCATGTTATGATTGGAGCTATGCAGCCTTCATCCTTATATTCACCAGGAATATTTAAGTAATTCCGGTCCAAAGCCAGTCCGATCTTGGCATTACTTCCTTTCGGAATCGCATATGGAGGAATGATTAATTGCACACCAGTACCTGGAAGTTTAAGGCATGCACCAGAACAATCTACCTCAATGCCTGGAATTATTTCGGTATTGGTTTCTAATGGAGGGGAGTGGATATTGCAAGCAATGATTCCACCACTTCTTATGTCTTCAGGGCTTGTAAGTATTGAGGTTGAAGTCGATTTAAATACAGAAGTTTCAATGACGTTTGTCTTTGAAATGCAATGTGGATTAGGTATTGAAGAAATAGTTTCACTTTGAAATGCAAGGCAATCTACTTCAACATCAGTATACTTTTCGGAAGCATCATCAACTACACTTTCGGTTGATTGCTGACTGTCTAATTCTGGTACAACGTCCTGAGTCTTTGAGACTTTCCCTTCAGGAACGTCATATGAAGGAATGTTTAATGGCTCAGCAGTACCTGGAGGTTTAAGGCATGCACCGGAACAGTCTACCTCAATGCATGGAATTATTTCTACATTGGTATCTAATGTTGGGGAGTGGATATTGAAATAAGTGATTCCACCACTTTCACTGTCTTCGGGGCTTGTAAGTGTTGAGGTTGCTGTGTGGTAACCACTTGAAGTCGATTCAAGAGAAGATTCAATGAGATTATGCTTTGAAATACGATTTAGATTAGGTATGGAAGAAATAATTTCGCTTCGAAATGAAAGGCAATCTACTTCAACTTCAGTACAGTTTTCAGAAGCATCATCTACACTTTTGGTTGATTGCTGACTGTCTAAATTTGGTACAAACTCCTGAGTCCTTGATGCTTTATAGACATCTTCAATTAATAGCTGTTCTTCATTACTGGATGTAATAATGCTTCCAAAACCACTGTCCTCTGATACAGAAAACTTTTTGTGATGTTGTGTGGAGAGGTACTTACGCCGAATGTCGGTGACGGGTAAATTATCTTTGCTTGGCTTGAGTTGGGATGATTTCACTTGTTTGTAAAATTCACCAGAGCTTATACAAGTTTCATGATCGATTGTCTTCTGATGTTCCATGACCGTATAAAGTTTTTGACACTTCTTTGATGGATTTTGAATGGCAGGTTTGCTGGGTCCTCCAAGACCATCTTGACCGACTGCATCTGCTGTATCAAATTACAAATCCATTTTTATCGACATTGTTAATTTATAATTAATATTGTCAGAATCATCCTTTAACATTATTATATTCAGTGCATTCTTGGTGATGGGAAAGGGGGATATGGGCCACAGTGGCAGATCTAGGATTTACCCCGGTATTCTTAAAACAAACTTTAGTCGTAGTTCGAGCTAAGACTTAAAAATTATGTCATTTCGCATTCTTAGAACGAACTGCGAATAGCACTGCGACTAAATGACATGCAACTAAATGACGCAAACCTCGACTAAAATGATACCTCCGCAAGCCGATTTTTTTAGTCATCCTAGGGTCAGGCTAAATCGCCGACTTGAAATATTTACCCCACTAAAAACATGTTTTTTGTAACTCACAATAAAGTGAAACATATAAAAATGATTGTATACGCAGGTTTGATATATCTTGTGTGTTAAACAAAAGAGACATTAAGTTTAGCTTCCAAAAGGAGAACTTAACATGTTTCTTCCAGCCACATGCGATAGTTCCTGATTTGCACAAAATCCCCTCGCGCTGTGGTCACGTAGCTTCGCCATAACAACAACAAAGATAGCGCCGCTCTCGCTCGGGCTCATCTATAACAGTTCTCCAAAAAAAGCAAATTTTCAGTGACTGTTCAAATTCTCTATAGTAAATGTATTATAAAAAATTAATTATGCGAATGATGATCTATTATGAATTATGAGGAAATACGTTTTTGAACCACAGATGGGAGCTTAATATTCATCCGCATTACCGGATCTCTAAACATTTGTCTGCTAATCAGCTCTTGTCATTGGTTAGTTTGATAGTTGTTGCTTGCCAGTCGTCTTCAGTTGAACTAAAACTAGGACTTGATTTAGTCGTAGTTAAAACTTCGACTACGTTGTTTGTGAATTGAGGTTGAAGTTGAAACTAGCACTAAGTGAAGTACTAGTTCAAAGATCAACTAAAGTTTGTTATAAGTCAATCGTGACGTCATCACTGTAACTCCCAATGTTATTTGCCTATTCCCCAGCGTCCACTAATTTTTCTATTAGTGGACGCTTGGCTTGACTTTTCTTAGGTTCGTGTGCAAAAAAAATTCCTCATTTTTTCGTCACCGCGAAGACATCACGCACCGTGATAAAAATTGAGTTGTAATTGGGAATTACTTTCATAAAACAAGCTTAATTAGAACCCAAAAAAATTTACTTCAAATTCAATATTAAGTATGAACAATTAAGGAATTCATTGAATCCATGACTCTCATAAACACAACAAACTGAACGTTTAATAGGAATATTCTAGACCTATTTTAAAGACTCAAGGAACAAATTTAGATGTAGGCCTATGGCCAGGCAGGAAGCCGTCCAGGCCTCCTACTACTACTAGGCCGTAGCCCTGGCCGTAGCCTAACCTAGATATGAAATTATCGCGCAATTTTACCTGTCTGCATGCAACCAAAAAGGACGTCAGTGATTGTATTCTCTCTCGAATACTGAAATGTTTATTATCAAAATAGCATTACAAACAAGTTCTTTCTAACACAATTACAATAGTTATTCATCGTATCCGTACTGTACTGCTGAAGTGTATTTAATTATTAAACGCGTACTGCATTAGCAAAAATCAGCATACGCACAGCTAAATGTAAATACGCATACGTATACTGATCATATCACTATAGCAACCGATGACTGCTACAACAGTTGGTTATAAAAAACTAAAATTAAAAGACTGCGATTGACTTATAAAGCAATTAGTAGAGCATGCATCGTACACTAAATGGAATATTATTATACTTATGGTTACATTTAATGCATTCAAAAATTTCCTTCGGGCCTTACAAGCCCTCAGGAAATTTTTTCAAGCATTAAACCTAACCTTCGTATAATAATTTTCCTATAGTGTACTATGCGGAGCTCTACTAATTGCTTATTATAAGAATACGGGCGTTAGTAATGGGAGTGGATAATGCGGTGTGAATCACCGAGGGGGTGGGAGGGAGGATGGTTTTGGAGGAAGGAGAAGTCCTCTCCATTTTAGGATTTTTTTTGAATTAGTAGATGGTACACTCTTCAGAAAGTTAAGCTAAAAATAGAAGGTGTATGTTTACCAGAAAAGCCACACGTAACATGTATACATGAGAAGCACACACACTTTTTCATGGTAGCCAAACCCTATTCATCCCGCACAGTTTAGATCTGCCACTGGGCCGGTTGACTCAGATGAGGTGTAGCATCTGAAATCAAACCTAAACTAGAATTTGGCTATTCAAGAACATGGGCTTGCTCAATAAAATATGGTACAAAATATATTACCTATATTGTCGATGTAGAATTTGGTTCACATTTGGTTTCCAAAAGTTTTGCAATATAAACAATATAAAACAAGTACAGCACTACTTCAGAGAGAAGGCACTGTATTACCTGACTCAGTGAAATGAATGGCTTTCAGGTTGGAATGCATATCCATTTGTTTCTCAAGTGGTATGTCTGAAATATTGAAACAAACATAATTGAGCTCACAAACCAATATATAATACAAAGCAATGTTGTACAGTATATTTAATGTAACTTTAATTACGACAAATTGTAAAACTTATAAAAACTGTATTAAGATTACTGGCATCAGCTGTATTATTATAAGCATAAATATTGGAACATTAGTATTATATGTATGCAACGGAGGCTCCAGAATTTTGCTGACAGGGAGTCTGACATGTCTGACAGAGGAGTCCAAAACCAAGGGGCGGACTAGAGCCTTGGTCAGTGTCCCAGAATAAAAATCCCTGGTAGGGTTCATGGGGAGAGTTTTTATGGCTTTATATGGCCCAAATTGTGCATTTAGACCACATTATTAGGGAATTAGCAATCAAAATAACGCTATTTGGATAAACAAATTATTTTTGTTTCTGATCTAACGATCTCGTCGTGACATTGAATGACGGGGTCCAGGCCTGTCCCCAACCCCCCACCAAATTCACTGGCGCCACAACTGTATGTATATAACTATGCTCTAAAAGTCAATTATAATAATATAAAAAATATAGCATATGGTTTTTGTGTCTACTGCCCCCAGTGGGGGCGTAGACACTATGTCATGATGTAGCAAAAGATGGCGGAAAAGGGTAAATCTGGTTTAGGCATAATGGGTACTACTACCACGAGGTAGGGGTGCTCTGAATAGTGTTCAGAACTCAAACAGAATTGCGTTCGAAACTCGAACACGCGTTATAGAGACACAGTACTCGTTGGCCACGAATGCCTTTTACCGTCACTTGAAGGACACTCTCTAGAACATGGTAGTTCTCTTCGTGATCAACAACATAACATGGTAAAAAAACACCAACTTCTTAAATATTATACAAAAAATTATATAAAATTAATGGTATACATTAAAGACTAAATGTTTGAACTGAAATGGTGACTAAATCACCATCAAAATAATCAAAACTTCCTAATATGAGAGATTGCATAATGTTTTCACAACAGAACAAATCCTTTACAAGATTTAAACCCAGGACCCCAAGATTAAAAGGCATGCATACGCAGCTATAGCTTCACTTTAGATTTCCGTGTAATCGGCTAGGCCCGTACTTACTGTTGTGTACAGCGTGCAGTGTTGTATTGTCTTTGTATTTCCCGCTGGGCGGCACTTCCGGGTCGCCTTCCTTTCACTGTGCTTAAGTCTACCGAATTCCAATAGACCGAATTAGCGATCGAAGCTGTTCAGCTATAGAGGGTATTCGAGCCAAAACAAACGCACAAAGATAAGCGATTTACACAGTAATTTAAGAAAATAGCCTTTACTAAAACGTCTCATACACGCGTTGTGTGTAAAGTTGAACATGATTTAAATTAACAGGAACCATTGTTACATGTTTATGAATGTAATGTCTTCTTTTCTCTACGATTGTGTATGCCAAATGTGAAATATAACGAGAATAAATCGTATTATTTTGGGAATAAAATGTACATTGGTTGTGTCTGCCTGTGTTACAGCACGACGACGGCAGCAGCCATGTATTCACTCACAGTGAACCATGGCTTCGGTCGATGAATGTGCTTGTTGCAAAACTCATAAAATGTGTTATACTGTACTTGCAAATTTCAAGAAGAGCTAAGTTATTTAAAATTATTGAATAATGTTCCTAAATTCAAACCAATATCTTTGGCAGACTGCACGGAGCTGAACGTTTACAGTCAGGCCTCACTCAATCATCACATCCAGCCATGTCGCGTTGTCGTACAACAAGTGTCGGGGGCCGAGGCCTAGCCTGTAAAAACTCTACGTATATTTAATTTTACATGAAAATCAAATCAAACGTCTTCTGATGGTTAATCCTTAACCTACCAATGTTTTAAAAAGTATCTTACTGTAATGTATCCATCTCTAATAAACAATGTTTGCTGCCACCTATGTTTTACAATAAATACTGAACTGAGAAAAATGGCAATCGTCTCCTGTCAGTCCGTCGTGTTGTGACATAAAGAGTCATAAAACATTACAAATCTGGCGACGAGGATAAAACTAAGGAAAACAGAAATACAGGAAGTTTCTGTGAGTATTCGTAGATAATTTTTGGAAACATGCCGCAGATAGGCCGAATAAATACATTCGACAATGAAACAGAAGATTGGCCGGCGTATGCGGAACGGCTAGAGGCGTACCTAGAGGCAAACTCGGTACACGACAATAGGAAAGTAGCTACATTGCTGACGGTGATAGGGCCTAAGGCATATGCACTACTCAAAGATCTATGCTCACCGGCACTGCCGAAAACGAAAGCATATGATGAATTAACGAAGATGTTAGACGAACACTTTAATCCTAAACCACTAACAGATTACACAGGGGAGAGTTGTAATGTATCCATCTCCAATAAACAATGTTTGCTGCCACCTATGTTTAACAATAAATACTGAACTGAGAAAAATGGCAATCGTCTCCTGTCAGTCCGTCGTGTTGTGACATAAAGAGTCATAAAACATTACACTTACCCGCATACTTTGGTTTTTTGCTTGTTTTCCTATACCATACATAAACTAGCAACGTTATAGAATAGGACTTTTAGGCTCTGTTTAGAATTTTATACCCACTCGGCCAAATTGTGATGACGTCATCTTTCGTCGCTAATTCGGTCTATTGAACATCGCCACTAAATTTCTTGATACATTCCAAATGGAATACTTTTCTACTGCTATTAGGGTCAGTGGTGTTTAATGCAATCATGTTTACACATAGTTTTATGGCCATGATTGTTGCAGTTATTGGAATTTCATCGGCCTTCATAGTTGATCAAGCCTCCTTCCTAGCACGTAGTAAATTACTTATTTATGGAAAAAAGAAAGTTTATCATAACACACAAAAGGGAAACAAGTGGACGCTACTTTACTTTAATATGTCTTCTTTATTCTGCAATCTTCCGACATTGAATTGAACCCAGGCCCCAGAGTGTATGGGTCATCAATCAACAGCAAGATGCATGGGAATGACAAATTCTGTATATAATGATATTGTTAGCAGTGGTGGATCCAGAGATGTCCAAAAGGGAAGGGGGTGGGGGGAAGAGAAAAAGTGACAACACTGTCCCAGGGTGTGGGGGGGTAGGGCCTGTGAAATTTCTGTGTTCTAGATGCCCGAAAATAACATTTGAGGTGTTCTGGGCTATCATTTGTTTTTCTTTCTTTTCCCTTTTTTACCTCTCAAAAGGTGAGGGGGACAGGGCCGGCAACCCCCCCCCCCCAACAAATCCTCCCTTGGAGTTCCAGTGCGTGCTGGACATGCACTGCATGTGATATGCCAAATTACTCAATCAATTTGTTCGATACACCTACTGTCGATACCCAAAATAGTTTTTAAGCCTTTTCCGACTTATGCTTGTCAATTGACAGTTATCAGTGGACAGTGATATTGGATCACCTACATTTGCCTCTTCTCCAGTCAATGATCGTCAACCAGCAGAACCAAAGGTAAAAAATAAAGGCTCACTGAGGGTTCTTGTAATTAATTTCCAAAGTCTAAATGCCAAAAAAAGACCTTTTGGAACCTTTTAGACTATAGTAACCCAGATATTATCGTAGGATGTGAAACTTGGTTGTCTCTGAGTATCCAAAGTAGCAAGTCATACCACCTGGTTTCGAAACCATAAGGCAAGATAGGTCCGATGGCTATGGTGGTGTTCTCATCACAATAAATTCAGTCAACATATTCCAACTGAAAATTCTGGGAAACTTGTGGCTGAAAAATTGAAGTTAAAAGTACCAACAACCAATCATTGTGTGTGCAATGTATAGGCCCACTAATGTGGAATATGCTGCCAAGAGAGTTCAATGTATTGAAACGATAGCCAGTGAAAACCCATCGTCTACAATCTGGGTCGCTGGTGACATGAACCTACCAGACATTAATTGGACCGATAATTCTATTACCGGTCATCACTACCGGAAAGTGAATAACAAAATCTTCCTGGACACTATCAACAACATCGGCCTCGAACAGCTGGTCGACGAAACAACTCGCGACAATAGTATCCTAGACCTATTTTTCATAAATAGACCAGCTTTTTGGAGTAAATGCAAAGTACAGTAAATCCAGGGATGAGTGATCATGAGGCAGTACTTATTGACTCTGATACTAGGGTACGGCACCAACGACCTACTAAAAGGAAGAATCATTTGTGGAAGAGAGCAGACTTTACAACGATTAAAATAGATGTTAATTCATTCAGTGAACACTTAAAAACCACCTTATGATGCCTCCACTGGGGATTATCACAGGACCAGCAGCGTCACAAGCATGATCACACAGCTCTATTGACCCCCCTCTCCATCATCGCAGAAATGCCAGCAAACTCATAATGATGTACAAGGTACTCAACTCACTAGTTGATATTCCACCGCATCCCTATCTTATTCCACTAACTACCCACACTAGAGGACATAACCTAAGGTTCATCATTCCACCAGCAACTTTACTAGTATACCGACATGCAATTTTCCCCAGTACCATCAGAATTTGGAACATCCTACCAGCACCCTTGGTTACAGCCCCCACTCTTGAATATTTCAAAGGAGGAATGGCTAATAATGTTATCTCTAAGTTGTAGCAAATTTTAGCAGCACTGTACAGCACCTTTTATGTTTTTGTTCTTTCATTCTGGTGGATTTTGTGTTCCTGCACCGCACATGCTCTCAAGTTGCGACAATACTCCTTACGGAAGGATGCAGCTTACAAGAAGAAGAAGGATATGCCAAAGAATAAACTTAATCCTTATTCAAAGAGAATTGAACCCAGGATCCTGGACTCCGAGCAAATAGGATGTAAACACCAACCTCTTACCTTTGTTAGTTAATGATGGGACAAACGTAAACGGAAGGGCATTACTCCAGACACCGTCAGATGGCCGTCGTAGCTGTACAGCAACTTTTACATTGGATGTAATGTTTTCATTCACGTAAGACGGGGTATAAAACATGATATTCTGAAAATATACATTAGATAAAAGTTAGTGAATGTTTGCGTTCAAAGAAATAGTTTTTCCAAGGGGGTCATACTCCTAATCGAATATCTGACACAAATACAAGTGAAATAGTGTGAAGGATAAGTAAGAGATTATATAGCAAACAACAAGTCTTCCATAACAGTGATGGCATTAGAATTTTTTACAGTAAGTAAAATTAAAAATCGATTAAATAAACCTTTAAAACCCCAAAAATTGTCATTGTTTCCGGGACTTCACCCCTTAGACCATTTCCTCACATTTGAAATCCTTATCTGAGAAGATTTGGTTCTGCCAACCGGGCCCTGGGCGAGGAGTGGCTCGAACCAGAAAATATAATATACAAAATACAATAAAATGTCATTCAGTAATCATTTAAATCAAAAGAGATTAAAACCAATATTAAAATATAATATGTACAAATCAAAATTGTGAAAGAAGTAATTCATAGATTATCAATGTAAAAAATAACAGTAAGTTATTTGAGAAAAAATATTGTAAAAAAAACAAACATTTTACTTGGATGGGATTGGATTTATTTGGTGTAAACACCAAGAATAACCCAATCCCATCCAAGTCTAGAAGACTTATTTCCAGTGGGGTCCTTCTGGTGGTGATTAGGCAGTACACCGGGAGACAATCCCCTACTCTTTTCGAAGTGCGTACTGCGTTCTTTAACGTGCACATATGGCCATAAATGCACGCAGGACCAATGGCTAAACGTCTCATCCGAAAGACGGTGCGCTAATGTAACTTGTATTTCAGCCCTCCAGCTGAAACATAAGGAGAGGAAGTGATGGGAATTGAACCGGGAACCTAAAGGTCTACACAGTTGAGCGCACACACAGTGGCTACCACCAGATTAGCTGACTGAACTAAGCTGCTTAACAAGCAACTTAGTAGCATTGTGTACTACAAATTTTGATTATATCTTTGTTTTATTCAGGTATAAAAACGTAAAAACAGTCAGCAGCACATGGCTGAAATGACTGAATTTACAATGATCAATAAATTAAAACATTAACACTTAAAAAACCAAAGCATTTTCACCCAAAAAAGAACAAAATTCAAACAATATCTAATAATATTACAATTCACTTTAAACTAAGCATTTAATTTAAAAAAGAGAGAATTATGTATTATTGAATATAAAAAATTAATTAGATAGAAAATATATAGAAATTATGAGAAGTCCTATAAAGACAATCGACTGTGTTGATCTTTAAAAAAGGAATGAAGAAGATGCACAGTTGGGTGATCGCTTGTTGTATAGTACTTGGCGCCAGGAGCCAACTATTCTATTTGTTTTTTTCAAGGTGTTCTCTTTTGATAGAGAATAGACAATTAATTGGTTTATCCTGGTAAGTATTCACAAAGTGGACATCAGAATGAAAACAAAAGGAAAAAGAAAGAGAGTAGTGGTGTTCACACACCATTTCACATACAACAGTGTAGGACTTAAGATTATCTCTAAATAATTCAAATACTATCTTTAGATATCACACTTGGCCAACTATCTGAAATTCTGAAGGTGAGTATTGTTTTTCTTTTGTAGGACAGGCTTGATGCATTTAGTAATAACAATTTTGGCTTATATAGCGCGCATTATGCTAAAAGCCTCAATGCGCTTAAAACAATAAAAATAAAAATGCTAGGAGAAATTTATATACCAAAGCCACCAGCACTTAAACTACTTTCAAATTCTGTAACTCCAGTGAACCAGTCAAGATTAAAAAATTGTGTTTGCCTTTCTGTACATATTTTTTTCCCCTCTGGACTATTGCTGTATATGACAGATACCAATCAGCAACGTGATTATTAATTTAACATTACAGCATTTAAAAGGGAAGGAGCTGGCTTATATTGTTGCCATATCAAGTTGCATATCACCAGCACTTAAAATTATTCAAGATTCAACAATTTATTTTGCCTTTCTGCAAAAATGTTTTCTGAACTGGACTGTTACTGTATGTGACTGTTACTAATCAGCAACTCGATTATTATTTTAACATTATGGCTTTTCAAATGGATGAAGGCTGGGCTTATATTGTTGCCATGGCAAGTTTTTCAGTAATATTTATCATAAATATTGTAGACAAAAGTTCTGGACTTTACTATCCTTATATGATTGACTACTTTGAAGAATCTGCTGAGAGAGTTGCATTGGCTCTATCATTAATTCCTGTTCTGAAGAAGTTACTAGGTAAATCATTATCTTTTTTAGCTCAGTTGGCTTAAACTGGTGTTAGCCAGGATCAGATCCTCCGTGAAGTTCCTTTCCTTATCAAAGTTTCAATAATTAAATTCATTACCGAATGTTTAGTAAAGCCAGTTTTCCACTAGGCGATTTTATTTGTGCAAATCAATGGTGTCAGTTGGGTTCCTGAGCTCTGATTGGTTGCTCAAATTTTTAGAAACAGTTCGAACTACTAATTTCCCTGAAGCGAAAACTCCAGTAGAAATACGCATGCGCATGAACGATGCTATGATTCGCGCAAATAAATTCGCCTAGGAAAACAGGCTTTACTATTTGTTTAATCTCTATTTAGGCCCATTTGCTGCCTTCTTGATGGAGAGGTTTTCTTGTCGACTTGTTACTATTTTTAGCACTGTAACAATGATGTCCGGATCTCTTTTAATTTATTTTTCATCAAATTTCAACCAACTAATCATAGCATGTGTACTTATTGGTAAGTCAATTTCTATTTCAAACTTTTTTCCAATATTTATTAGATTGAAGACTGTGCTGCTTGGAGAACGTATGTTAGAGGGTTTCAACCGACAGGCTAATCATAGTCTACCGGGCGTTTTAGGGAAACAGTTAGATTAAATTCCTAAGAAATATATTTGGGGAGAGCCTAGAAGAAATCTGATTAACATTTAGACTCAAAAGTGTGTGGCGAAACTATGATCTGAATAGTAGGCGAATGCATTTCCTGTCAATAGCAATGAAATTAACTACAAATTATTTTTCTTATTTAAAAATCAATGAAAAGGCACAGTCAACCAATAAAGGTTGTAATATAAATATGTTTTTATTTAACTATAAAGATTGTTGAATTTTGAAAATACAAAGAACAGGGAAGGAGCAGAGTGAGAGAGAGTGAATTTCAAAAGGTCTGTATGAAATGTAGGGAAAGCAGCAGTTATATCTTAGTCTAACTTCGGGACTGATACAATGATATTGTGGAGTATTTAATAACTGCATGAGTATTAGAGAAAGGTAGCAGAATCTTGATATTTGTAAAACAATAGAGGGAAATAAGACTGCAAGCTATATTAATGAAAGAATTTACAATAATCAGTTTAGCGGAAATATAAAAATAAACAAGAATTTCATTCATTCAATATTTGACTTTGTATATTTCAAAGATTTCCATACCAACAAATAAACAAAATCTAGCTGATGTGCTAATTATTATTATTATTATTATCTGTGTTTTATTATTATTATTAAAACTTTTTACACGGAAGGCTTGTCTCACCCGATGGGTGTTATTCTACAAGGTTGTGTTGTCATTGAGATTGTAAAATAACAGTATAAAAATAATAACACATATCACAATAAAGACAAAATTATATACAAATAGAGACATGAAAAATGAAGCATAAACCACAAATTTTACAAAAGTGTTTTAAATATTGTAGCATTTGATGAATTTGCCACTCTATTTTGTAAGACTTGTAATTTGTTTTTTTTAAATTTGAGTAGATCTACCCCATACTAGACATGGAGTTATTATTATTTTGCACTAGATTACAGTACAGTATTCAAAGTAAGGAGCAATAATGGTTTTGTACATAAGAGATTGTTGATCATTTAATAGAAATTTTAGACGTCCTTTTTCAAATAGCACAAACCCGGCAGAACTTTAGTTTTTACATTATCACTTTCCTTATTCCATGACAAATTTTCATCGATAATAAATAGTAAGAGTCTGGTTATGACATTGCGATTTTTGAAAGTTAGTTTTAAATGCTGGAAATAATTTGGAGCATACTGAAAGAAATTTAGATTTTAGAGATTAAGTTTTTTTACAAGTTGTTCAGTGGCTAACTTTGGTGATGATCCGGAGTAGAATATAGTTTGAGGATCATTTAAAGGGAATTTCTCAGACCTAGATATCTAAAAAATGACAAATGCATCTGAAAACCCTTCTGGAATATTTTGTCATGCCCAGGGAAGAAAACATTAAATTTGGTGACGTTCCAGAGAAGGGTGCACGCGTATGGAAACCCTTAAAACGGAATGTCCCTGACAGATATCTCAAAAACTGATCAACGGATCTGAATGAAACTTTCTAGAACGCATTCGTGGTCTAGATGGTTATGACGTTCGATTTGTAAGCCACAGGTCCCAGTTTTGAATCCTGGTGAAGGTTAAGATATAAGTGTTTTAATTATATTTTTTTCAGAGTGAGAATGTTATATACAGGAAAGAATTGTTTGGCGGAGGTATATACCCTCAAAGTGTGCTCTATTTTTTTTATTATTATGATTTTATTAAAATTCAATAAAACAACATTTTTAAAGGTGCAGATAATCTTGAAAAATTCTAATTTCAGGATATGCAGCATGTTTGGCCAATTTTTCAAGTTATTATATTTTAGATATGTACTTTCAGCGCCATTTTACTTTGGTATTTTCAATACGTACGCTGATAAGAGGAATCGGCTCTACACTAGCAACTCCTATAAATCAGGTAGTTTCACTTATATTTTGTTGAATATATAAAAAAAACATTTGGTTATAGATATTTTTGAATTAAATTTTCTGATTGTAGAAAAATAATAATACACAGATGTTCAAGAGTATTTTATATTTTTCACAATTACGACAATGTTTTGCTTTATGCTAAAGTTACGTTGACCGTGCAATAACTCAAATTATAGTACTGATTTGATATAAAAAAAAAATAAATTGGTACCTGGTAGAAAGTGATTTGGTTTGGAATGAATTTGTACCAAATTACATGTATAATTATGAACTTACAGATTTTGGGGTCATGTTAAAAAATTTGTCTTCTATAACATATTTTATGAACCAAATTGAAACAGTGTTATATCTTTTTAACAGTTCATCGTTATGAGATATGGATGGAAATCATCTTATCTGATTCTCACCGCAGTTTTCTACCAAATGACAGTCTGTGCCACTGTTTTCAGAACTCCTAAAAAAGCGCAGAAGCATGAGCAAAATGACAAAGAAATGCAATTCATTGAACTGAACCCTCCAAAGAAAAAAAAAACCTGGCTAAAGGAAAGACTGGACTACTTACACCAACTTGGCCATTTTTCATTGTTCAATAAAAGCACATTCCTCCTTCTTCTGTTTGCATTATTTCTACAGGGAACAGTTAATGAAGGCATTCTCCTAATTATGACAGATGACCTAAAAGATCGCGGTGCCACTCTACATGCAAGCCAATTTATAGGGACATTCTACGGACTTGGCAATTTGATCGGAGCACCCTTCCATTACGTTTGCAGTAACTTCATATCGAAAAATTTTCTTGTTCATTATGCCCTGTGTCTCTTCACTGCATCACTGTCTTTCTTTGTCTGCATTGCATTTAAGAATGCTGAGTTTGTTCTCTACATTACGATCTTCGTGTATGGTTTTTCAAATGGATGGGAGACTACATTAAAACCGTTAATCATAAAATATCATATTGATTACGATGACTTTGCCTTTGGTCTTGCTTGGGTAAATTTTTCCTATGGTATTAGTGCTTTTGTAGGAAGTCATATTATTGGTAAGTCATTTAAAAATTATTTCTTTTTTTGTTTCTATATTAAGATATAATTTGTATAATGGATAAACCAAGTATATTTCAGGGTACTACAGTATTTTCTGTAAAGTGTTTAAATCAAAGACAGTGGCAAAGAATACATCTTCTACCAAAACAAAATTATTTTTTTCTCTTTAAAATTTTTCCGGGAGTAAATACATTCTAAACATCTCAGGACATAAAATGGCATGAAGATTGGCATTTTCTTAAGGCAGCAGCAGGATTAGCAACTGGATTTCTATCAAGGCTTACTTCAGGACCCTACAGAAATCCCCTGTTGGACCACTTAGTACAAAGTAGGACAAATCCTAGTATCACTGATTTTGGAGGCTATATCAGGTTCTGTAGGAGCAGACATTTTGATAGTTAAAATAGCAATTATATAAATTATCTATCTTGGCCACAAAAAGCAAGCGTCTATCCATATTTTTTTTTTTTTATCATTTTTCTATTGTACAGGTTTCTTCTATCACTGCAATCCACTTTTTGGACTACAGCTTTGGAATTTTTTAAAACTCTTAAAAGTAATTAACTTAAATGCACTTAAAAGTCATTAGTCACAAAAAGTCAAACGATATAATAATATTCAATTCTACAAATTATCTCCAGTTGCAAATCAAGGAATTTGGAATAAAGGTGACCCATGGAGGCACTTTAATAAATTTATGATTTTGACACCTCAAGGTGGCCGGGAATATCATTCTCAGACTTCAATTTGATTATCTTTTTTATCCATTTTTAAAAATAATTTTAAAAAGCTGGTCAGCCCGGGAAGGCTGGGCCTACTACATATGAATCTGTCACTGATCACTACATCAAATTATTACCAATGAATAGAAAATTAAATTTTTAGGATTTGGAATACTGTACTCTTATTCTTCTATTAGGCATGAGCTAGCATTATCTGGAATGCTTTCCAACTTGAAATAATAGAATACCGGTTATCACTCTTGAAATTGACAAAGCCATTTTATTCGATTTTACTTTCTTCTTTTGGCCTTTTGGCTTTAAGTATGCCACTGGCCTTGCCACGGTCCATTCTCTTCCAATTCAGCCTCTCTCAATTGTTATTGAATGAATTAAACTTGAAAAGAAATACATAAAAATTAAAAACAAATTTTAGTTCAGAATACCGAACATCCCAGAGAGCATACATTTCCCTCATCAATAACAAGTTACTCTTCCTCACGAGAACAAAAGAAAGAAAAAAAAAAAGAAAAAAAAAAAGCAAAACTAAACCCCTTATTAGTAGAAACAATATTCTAAGTACAGTTATTCCCTCCCCAAACTATGCTTTTTCCCCTTCCCCTTAAAAACCTAAGCAACATATACATAAAAAATAGTAATGCAGGAAAGAAAAACAACTAAATGAAATTGAAAACAGAGGTGAACGGAATAGCAGTACTATAAAGCAAAGTTAGAGCATGGAATTCAAAATCTCGTTGCGGAATTTCCATGCTCTTTTGGTATATCTTTTGCAAAACTTGTCGAAGATATTTTCATACTTTCTGCTAAGGAGCAACAATGAACAACCCAAAATATGATGTAGTTTTAGGTCATCGTTTGCATTAATAAAGTCTTTTACTTTTTTAGTTAGGCACACAGCACATGCACCAATGACTGTCAATAGCAAATATATCACTGTAGGTGACAATCCCTTTTCACAAGAGAAACACACACACGCAATGCTTTACACAAACTAAATCTCAATATGAGGAAATGGAGTTGTTTTGATAGTGAGAAAAAATCCTGCAACACTGAAATTGAACCAGGACCCTCCAGACTGGAAGGCAAGCATAATAACCACCAAGCTATTAAACTCTACATTGCTGGAGTCTGTTCTGGTACAATGGTCGTTGTAGCATGTGGCCTAGTCAATTTTTAAGTCTTCTTTTAAATTTCATTTGATAGTTTGAATTTCGTTTGAATTACTGTATATTTTTTGGATTGGAAGGTGTTCTTGTTGTGGTTTAGAAAAAACAAATTTAATTTACAATATTATATTCAAACCGGATGAAACTATTCTTCATCTTTTTTAAGAAAATGAGTATTTCACTATTGTGTTTCTGGGAATGTGGCAGCTGGTATATCATGTTAAAATTCTTGATATTATTTTATGTTTAGTACCATAGTACTATTTATCAGTCAATCAATCTATAGTGTGCATACTGTATCTCCAACCTCTGCCTGAATACCAATAATACATGCAGGTTGTTTATGGCTATTCTATCTTTATTATGCTCAATTGGTAACTTTTAGAAATTTCTTTGAACTTCTGTGACCTTAATTTTATCTCTTTCTAGATCAAAATGTACCACTCCATTGAATTTTATGATGATCAATTTATTAGTTTTTGCTTAATCCTGCACACAGACAGTCAACAAAAAATACTTGTCTGTGTGAACTAGCAGTGGCGTTATTAACGCCAAGCAAAATGTCACCTCTGTGGCGTTATTAACACTACCTGCAGATCCCAGATTAGTGAACGCCATGGAACTAACGCCAGTGATGCTTTAATGACTTTGACCTTATTTCAAGCGATTGACCAATCACGATTAGTTCTACAATAGATTTAGATTAGTTACTGTCTTGTGCTCTCTATAATTAAAATGGTAAAGGGAGTTTTTTTCTATTACATGTTTTACTTATTTTACAGTGTATATGATGTGTTGGTTGTGTTTTGTAAGATATTTTAATCTATTTAGACTGTCTATAAAAAACCGCAACACCAACAATTGTTCCACAATGTTAGCTAAAAAATCAGAAGTAAATTTATTGTTCATTTAAAATACAGTAATCATATAATTTATCTTCCAACAATTCACTAGAAAGATATATCTTACTACCGTAGTTAAACACCCTGTACATTATTTAAAACTGAAAACTTTTCCCTTCCCATAGGCCTATATTACTATATTAACGCCAGCGCTAATATAGCAAATGTTGTTTGTGTGGACACAGTTTGGGCTGATGTAAGAAAATGTATGTTTATGACACCTACAGATGTTCAGAAATGGCATTAAGGCTTAATTTTGATTATAATTTTCTTTTTTATCTCCAATTTTTTTTATAATTTTGAAAAACATAGTGGAGAGGGAGGGCCTGGGCCAGTTGGGTCCTCTACCAGGCATAATTGGGTAGCTGGTAGTATCTAATACCAAGTACTGATTCTAGCGGCTTTTGGAATTGTTTTAATATACACAAAATTTCTATGTTCCCAATTTTTTTTTTTATGTTACTTTAAAATGAGAAAGCTAATTTCAAAACTAATTTTTATGATATTTTTGCGTATTTTGTATTGGTACTGGTATAGGCATTGATAATGCATCTCTTTCTTGAGGTTATAAAGTTTGCTGCTGGTAATCAGGCCCTGGACTCCCCTTTTGTAAAGTTAAAAAAAAAGAAAGAAAAATAAATAATTGATCGCCCCAAATGCCTAAGAGGTTTTTTTCGGGCATCTAGAAAACAAAAATTTTTGTGTGGAATGCCTCCGGTCCCCTAGGGTGGTGTTATTCGGATCGTCCCCCACTTTCGCCACCCCCCCCCCCCTTTTTGGACCCCCCCCCCCCCCCCTTTTTGGACATCTGGATCCACCCCTGAATTCATATACTCAGTGGGATTCCATTCTGCTATTCTGCTTGATGTGATAAGAATATTTTAATAATAACAATAATTTACTCCTGGTTGTAAAAAAATTGTAACAAACTTCACTGTGTAGAATAATTAATAATGATTATTAATTGTATAATTTTTAATAAATTTTAGTGTTTTTTTTTAAATTTTGTAATTTGTAATTTTATGGAGCAATGTGATTTCTTGCCTTTTTCTTAATATAATTCTCTTTATTGTTACTAGCTTGCTCTTGTATAATGGGAGCACTCTATGTAGATGGATTCAATAACTCATACAGGTTTTTAAAATTCACTAGTCAAATTCAGGGAATCTGCATTTTAATTGATTTTTGTGTCTAAATTTGCAAATTGTATATTCATATATAAACAGCAGTTCAACTAACCATCAGATAGTACCTACATGCTAAATTTCAGCTTTCTACAAGTGATTTTACTGCTAGTTTACTGTACATGTTTACAAAGCAAACGTGACCTCTGTGACCTCACTTTTCTTATGCCGATGATGACTAGGATTATATTGTTTCTAACAATATAAACAAAAATAGAAAATATAATGAAATATATCATAATAAAATTAAATGGTTTAATTATGTCTAAAAATAAAATTCTTAGTAATATGTGTGTTTATATTATGTTTTGTTTATTTATATAATGTTTTCTTATTTTATATAATTTGTTTTGTTGTATTTGAAGACAGATTTTCATTTTGCTTTTCTTGTAATAAATTATCTTGGAACGATGATAAAAAGGGTAGTGATGAAATTTACTTAATATATATGCGTAACACTAACTTTTGTACTTGCAATTATAAAAAAGAATCAAAATCAATAGATTTTCAGTCTATTTTTTTGAAAATTTAGAAAATTAAAGATTTGATTAACTTATTAATCAACATAATTAACAATTCATATAAAATAAAGGAACAATTATTCAACTCAAAAAAATATTTTAAAAATGCCTGTTTACTGGATAGATCAACAAAAACAAAATAAAAGTATATAATTAATGCTTGCAGTACACCACGTAGATAGTTCTGAAAAGAACTGTTGTTGTTGGTTGAGAATATCTCGACGTTTCGGTTGACTTGCTTCAACCGTCTTCAGGAGAACAATAAATATTGTTGAAGTAAATAAATAAATAAATAAATAAATATTTACTAAGAATTTTATTTTTAGACATAATTAAACAATTTAATTTCATTATGATATATTTCATTATATTTTCTATTTTTGTTTAAAATAAAAGTAGTTGACTCACGTTGCTAAGTACTCCATTTTCCTCAATTTTGGCCTTGGTTTTCCATCCTGTATGTTTCTCAACAAAGTAGACTTCTATATCACCTAAAAATATAAATTCACATTACTTATAATTTGCAAATTTTAATATAAATGTCTTACTTGGCTAAAACCATATATTCTACAAAGGGTCATACAATTCAATTTAACTGGATTAGTAGGATATTATTTGTACATTTTGCATTGAATAAACTATGTATGTATTAGTGAAAATTCTAGTAAAAAATAAATGTATAGAATGTATAAAATAAACGGCCACAACATTGATATATATTTTAAATGCATTATGGAAATATATGTGACACAGTTGAGATGAAATGGGCTCATAGGAGGATTTAAAGGCATCCATCGCACTTAAATTATTGAAAATTAAAAAAAAGTGTAAGAAAAAAAAAAGTTACATTGAACTTCAAATCTGAGAGTACCATTTCCAACATATAGTAACATTTTGCACCTATTTTGCACTATATTTAACATTGAGGTTCCCTCATTAACAGACACCTATCCCCAACCAAAACCAACACAGCTTTGTTCTTAGTCACAGACCAATAAAAAGTGTTCATAATGCAGTGGTTAACCCAGGATTTCCAAAAATGAGCGCGCTGAGTATACTAAATTCTAATTAATATGAAAGAATAAAGCACAAAATCTAGTAAAAGCGATGTATAAATAAAAATCAAGAGTTTTGTACGGACAATGGACATTTCTTCAGGACTGCGTTTCTTGACAAATAAATGCTTGATAATGTACCGGAAAATCAGCTGAAAAGAACATATTAACAAAAAGGAGATCGATATACAAGAAGACCCACATGCAGGGACCGAGCAACACAGTACAAAAAAGAAGGTGGACAAGCATAGGACACAGTCTACCCGGAGATCATGATAACAACTGCATGACAGCAATGACATGGCAGCCATAAGGCAGAAGAAGAAGAGGTAGGCCAAAACAACTTAGACGCGCACTGCAAAGAAAGAGAGAAAGCCGGGTGTCAACATGTAGAGCCAGGGACGGAGAACTTTGGAGGATGAGTGTCACAGCCTTAATGTGCCACATGGTACGAAGCAGACAGGTAATGTACTGGTATAAAGTGAACTTAGTTTGCCATTTACTTCCATTAATTTACAAAATTTGTTTTTCATTTGAACAAAAAGGGAGTGTTCAGGGTACACCTCAGTAAATGAGCTTTGCACAAGCCTCTGACATTTGGTTCACAAAGGTCTTAACACAATAGCACTCGTGTAAAAGAACGATAAAGATACAAATTTTAAAATAATTTAAAATTTGGATTTAAGCACACTGTATGTTAATACATGTCAATTTTGTGTGGTTCCTCTACAAAATAAAAAGAAAAAAAGGTAAATAATTATCAATGCAGCATTTGCATGGTAAAGTATGTGAGGATCTAAGAGTGCACTATTTTTAACTATAAGTATTTCGCATTTACAGGGGAGTTGATTTAACTTTCTTCGGTGACTAGGCTACTGGGCTAGTTTACTGTATATTTCACTAGCCCCTAGGCTATTTTATGAGCTCAATCATCGGCTACCTTTTACATCAGTAAATTTATGTTCTTGGCCATTCAGTCCCCTGTTTAATGGATATGCCACCTAGGATAGTGATTAAGTTTGCTGATTGTCATATCCTTGGCGCTCATGCCTAAAGAAATGAAATGAAAATGAAAGAGTACGTAAAGCAATAGAAATGAAATGAAAATGAAAGAATACGTGAAGCAATAGTTTATAACTGATCACTGGCCCACCGGGCTAGGGGTAGTAATAATGTAGGTTTACTAGCCCAGAGGAGGTTTTACTAGACATTGTATGACAATTACTAAATCGAGCCCTGATTTAGGATTCCTACATTATAGCATCTTATTTTCCATTACCTTCCTTGACAGAATCAACAATAGCAAAGATTATTTCATCTCCTGTTGCCTGACCAATGTCAACACTTAGTTTTGTAAGTTTCAAGTTCATACTTTGTCCTGTTGTAGAAGAACAAAAAATTGTTATTTATTTTCTTATTTTTTTTCTTTATCTATTTCAAATCATAGATGTAGTATTATTCGTCTATTGGTCAAGAATACTGACAACCATGGCTATAATACAACTATGCAATCACTTTCAGGTATTCAATTTCGATACACCATACAGTATGTATCTAAAAAACACTTTCTATCATCACCATCATCCCTATTATCATTTTTACAATGCTCCAACATGCCATAGTTAGGCAAGACTTTTTGAATACCTTTTTTTGCGAGCTTATATTTTTAAAGATTTTTAGAGGGCGGAATAAAAATCAAAATAAACTTTTGTTCTCTTACTAAATAGCAAATAGTTTTGCCAAAAACATCTAAATGGAGGAAAAAATAAAAATGAAATTTTATTGGTGAATGTAAACAGTGTAGAAATGCAACCGAAAGGTCCACTGATTAATCTCAGATAAGATAGTATAATACATCAAAATGCACGCCATCGTGTCAGGATTCAATATTTCAACATTAATTATGTCATCATCAGGAATGATGTGGTTAAATGCTTTCAAATTATATAATTAGGAAGAAATATATATTTTATAATTGGAGATTTCAAGGCAGCATCAGGCATAATAAAAATAAAGAAAAACTTTTTTTTTCTGAAACTTCCATCTTTTTATCGGCGAGCAGCAGGTTCGCTGAACAAGATATACAAATAAGTCCAGCCTTATGTAAAAAAATGACTTTTAATACTGTGAGTAAACAGTGGCTGCTTCTTACGGTACTACAGCAGCTAAAGGCCAACTCAGACAGTGTCGTACGTTAGGGAGCTTTTGATTTTTCGACAACGTGAAGCTTGAACCGAATCACTAATATTTGACTGTCCTACTGGGCGTCCTACGATCTCTGCATACATAGATTTGGCCAAATTGCATTCTAGAATCTAGAGGAAAACTTTTTTCACTTGCATGCGTAGACGACTTTTACTCACGCCATTACGTTCTACGTCCTACCGTCGTCATGCAATCGAAAGGTCAGTGGCATATCTAGGGGAAGGCGTGGGGGCGCACGCCTCCCCCCAAAATTACTTATGCCCCCCCTCCAAAATTCACGGTCAAGTAGTTAAAAATCACCATATTTTGCGAAAGTGCCCCTCAACAGATCATCGAGCCCCCTACATCACCTTCGCGCCCCCATCAGCTCCCCCACCCCCATTTCAAGACTTCCAGATACGCAACTGCGAAAGGTCCCTAATGCAGCCCTACACGACTTATCTTTAGGGATTGAAGTGGGGATTCCCAGGGTATAAGCCCATCCCCACTTCCCTCCCCTCCCACCAAATCAGCTTAATGTTGTATTCAAGGGGTTGGGCTTATACCAGAACAACTACAATAGTAGCACATAACTAGATATGGTTTGTGCTTTTTGATACTACCAGGGGCGGATCCAGAGATGTCCAAAAAGGGGGGGGGGGCAAAAGTTGGGCCAATCGAGACAACACTGTCCTAGGGGGTCCGGCATGCCCCGCGAAATTTTTGTGTTCTAAATGACTGAAAATAACATTTGATTCTTTTCTTTCTTTCTTTTTTTTTTTCCCTTTTCTTTACCCCCCAAAAGGGGGGGGGCGGGGTCGGGCTGGCCCCCCCCCCCCTAAATCCGCCCCTGACTACATACAGTACTACTTATAAAACAATTTGTCTTACCCTCCATAGCAGATATCGAGATCAGCTGACTGACACAGATAGCGTTCACTATGTTTGCTGTTTGGTGTTCTTAGGAACAAGCATGCGACTGCAGTAGTACAGTAAATACTGCAAACAGGAAGAAGTGACTGTGAACCAGGAAGTAGGTAAAACTTGATGAGCAACCTATAATTCTCATTGTTTTTAATACAAAATTTAATTTCATATTGTGTAAATCAATATTAAGTTAATAGTTTTCACTTTCATAGTAGTTGTTGGATTGTTTATTCACAAATTCGCATTACATCAAATTGGGAACACCAGGATAACCCATATATATATATATATATAT